>NC_057404.1:5848964-6148964 GCF_019320065.1 Cervus canadensis
TATCTCTCCATGTATATGTATATATAAAATGATACATTATATGCACAAACCTCTTTTTGCTGAACATCTTGAGGATTAGTTGTACATGTTGTGACATTTCATGTCTAAAGACTCTAGCTTTGGTTCATCTAACATCAAGAATATTCCCCTGTATCCACAACTGTCTTTGACAAGATAGTGAACATGTGAAAGAAATTCAAGATTGAGGAAACACTGTTATCTAACATTCAATCTGCACTCAAATTTCCCCAACTGTCCCAATAAGTCTAACACAGTTGCTCATTCTCAACCAAGGATCAGGCACGGCATTTTGTCATATCTCCTTAGTCACCTTTCATCTGCAACAGTTGGAGGGCGGGGGAGGTGTTTTCAATGATACCGACAGAGCTAAGGAATGTACACCAGTTGTTTTATGGAATGTCCCTCAATTTGGACTGGTCCAATTTGTTTCCTCAGAATTGGATACAGGCTGGAGATCTTGGTAGACACTCCATCAGGGTGATGCTGTGCTTCTTTGTGCATCCCTAGGACACCCGTTATCACTGCACCCGTTATAGGCATTGGTAAGTAAGAGCAAGGGCTTTGGATCCATCTCAGTTTTCCCTGTTTGTGTGATTTTAAAGCTACAGTGCTTAAATATGAATACTACATCATTTGCACACCTTGAATTGCAAACTAGTAACAATAGTTACTCAAAAATCTTACTCCCCGGATCATATTTCAATACAGGTGTGTTTTTTTTATCTCTATTAACTCATTTTCTCATAAACCAGGAGATGCTAACAGTATTCTATAAAAGAGATCATATGGACCATGAACACGAAAGGCTTCACAAAGGAGGTGATTTTGCATTGGGTCGTGATAAGTAAATAAGATTTAGTCAAGAAGAGTGGAGAGAGATATATTCATAAGAAGTGTCATGAGAAAAGGCTTCACACATGACAGTGAATAACATCTGAGGACCTACGAGTTGACGGTGATAGTCTAGGAAAGAGATGAGGAAGACCTGCTCTAGGCCTTATTGAGTGGCCAACGAAATGCAACAAGTAGACAGACTGAAGAAAGTTGCCATATTCTTTAATAGCTCAACTAGGGCAACTGCATGTTTATGATGCCTTTACTGACATCGGCGGGCAGCAGGGGTCATTTAAGTCTCATTCGAATATGTTCAGTTTGAGATGTTCAGTAGGACATCCAGATGGAGCTGTCCAATACACAGAACAAGAGACTTGGAGTTCAGCAGAAAAAACTTGGTGAGAAGTGATGACTTGGGTCAATGCTAGGAAGAGCTGAGGTCATGAAGGCAAACAGGAACATCAGTGTAGACAGGAAGCAGGATAGATCTGAAGAGCAAACTCTGGAAGAACATTAACCGGATGGGGAAAGGGTACAGAAGTTCTGTTTCCTGTTGGTACCCCAACTTGTGCACTGGTTTTTGGAGATGTTGATCCGGTGGTAATTGCAGAAGAGAGAAAAAAAAAAAGAGCTTGACCAGATTTGTATATTAAGGAATCATGAATGAATGGGCAGTAATTAATTATACATAGATAAGTATTTTGGGGGGGGGGAGCTAAAGATAACTCCATTGTGTGTTTTTTCCAACACCAGCAAGCAATTAACTCAGTTCTGACACTCTTTACCTGGAGATAGTGTCAGATGTCCCAGGTCAAGGCTCAGTCCCATTAAGACTGTCCCCATAAAAAAATTAATAAAAAAAGAACTGCCCCCATTTCAGAGATTAGTCTCAAGTCCAGGTTGTCAGCTGGGCTTCTGAACAATGAGCTATAAATCAGAGGTTCTCAAGATCTCCTTCTTGGGTTTGATTAATTTGCTAAAGTGGCTCACAGAACACAAAGAAACACCTACTTAGGTCTATCAGTTTATTATAAAGAATATTATAAAGGACTCAGAACAGCTAGATTAAGAAGTACATAGAGCAAGGTATGTGGGGAAGGACATAGAACTTCCATGCTGTCTGGGTATGCCACTCTCCTGGGATCTCCATGTGTTCACCAATCTGAAAACTCTCCGAATCACGTCCTTTTGGTTTTTTTATGGCCGCCTCATTACATAGGCAAGATTGATTAAATCACTGACATGGGCAACTCAATCAACCTCCAGCCCCTCTGCCCTCTCTGGAAGTCAGCAGGGCGGGACTTAAAGTTCCAACTGTCTCTTCGTGACGTTGGTTCCCCTGGCAACCAGCCCCCATCTTTGGGACTTTCCAAAAGTTACCTCATTCGGGTGGGGCTGAAAGGAGCTTGTTATAAAGAACAAAATACTCCTTCACCTTTATAGGACTGGAGCCATTTCAGGACCTGATGACAGAAGACCAAGTATTATAACAAACGATGTTTCCATTGCTCTTATGGCTTAGGAAATTCCAAGGGTTTTGGGTGCTCTGTGCCAGAAACAGACAAAGTCCAAACACATATTGCTTATTACAAATCACAGTATCACAACAACAAATCAGTCAAGAAAATAGAAGTGATACAGGATGGGATAAGTGGGAAACTATTACTTGGAAAAGAGCAAGAAAACCGAGAAATGATGGAAAGGATAAAATGGAAAGGAAATCCAAATGAAAAAGGAAAAAGAAGAAGGAAAAGTTAGGGGTATAAACAGGAGTAAAGCAACAGAGGTCCCCTGGTTCTCTTGAATCACATGGCCTGCCTGTTCCAAAGTAGAGGCAACAGGTAAAGAACAATGCTTGATCTGCTAGAAGAATCCAACATAAACATCAATGCATGTGTCTCAAACCCTTAATTTTGCTCAAATTATTTATGATTTACAGTTTAAATTAGTATTTATAAAACCCTTCTCTCCTTAGCTTCTGGACTGAGAGCCGCTTCCTGCAGCCATGTGGGTTTCACTGGTGCCTTCCTTGACTTCTTGCTGTAAGTTCTGCTCCTATAATATTATATATTAGACTTCCAAGGTCTGGAGATGCCACATGCTTGGGGCTAACCAGATATCTGTCAGCATCATTAAAGTGATGGCCTTAACATTTGAAAGAGATGGATTCAATAAAAAGTTTTAAAATAACTAATACATGTACACATTAATGCATATAATATTAATATACATGATATACAGGTTTTTAATCATATTATTTAAATCCATTTCTTCCAAATTTAACTATGTATTGACTTACTTAGCTACATGATTCTGATGAATGAAATTATAGAAAGATTTTTAATAACTAATTACCAATGTACTACTAACCAGTACGGGAAATAAAACACACCTGCAGAAATAGCAATTCTTACAATTTTTAAAAATCCATTTCATTCAACTTGCTTAAACCATGTACCTAATTACATGACCCCCACAGTTCTCAAACATAATTCTGTTGTTGTTGCATCAAATTTCAATTAGTCATTGTCATATGACTGTGCAGCAAATCATCAGAGTCTAAGTAGGAGCCTGCTTAAATTCTTGACATTTTTCTAATTGTTTTTTGCAAGACCACAGGCACAGAAGGCAGCCACAATGAAAACAGTCAAAGCATTGTTACTAAGCCACACATAACCTCAGCTTTCTGTGCATACATGTACCTGGACATGTACACGTGTGAATGTGAGGGCTCATGTGTGAGCCCAGACATATGCACCGTGTTGCTTCCAGAACTAAGATTTGCTTGTCCTTTTGATCTTCCACCTTTTTCTTATTAGCAAAAGGTAACAACAATTAAGCAATAAAAATTAGTTGCCAAGAATTATGAAACATATCAATGCATGAAGAAGAATCCTGCATCTGACTACATGTGAACATTTGAGTCTTACTGGTTTTAGCTGAGTAGGTTCAGAAGAACCAGGGATTTGCTTAACAATTCTCCAGACAACAGAATCACCTCAGTGACCATTATGTCTTTAGAAAGTTGGTCTACAAATGTGGTGCTTAAACGCAAGTAGAGTTTTAAGACTGAAAACAGCAATTTATCATGAAAATGCTGCTTGTTCATCATGAAATTCTTTTTCTCACTACCCTTTCTCTCCTTCATTCCAGGGGAATGCAGAGAACTGAAATGAGAAAACCATAATTACCATCACATTCCTCCCCTCGGGTCAACTTAATTACCAGCTTCTCACCCCAAAACAAATTTACCTCTTTAAGAATGAATGTCATTCTTATCACTCATGGGAAAAACACAAAGATTAAGATGCCATTTAGGCATAACCGCAATTTTTCATTTTTAAGTGACCTCACAGTTTAATGGCTTCAATGCATTTTCATTCATGTGGAATATATACTGCAGGAAAGAACTGTAATAAATGGCGTTGTCATGACCCTTAGGTTAGAGCAAAGGAATATTGGAAGATAAATCTCAATTCTGGATACTCACCAATCCTGCAATGGGGGTAGGCAATCTATTGATCTTTTTAACAAGTCCTGGCTTTATAGCATTCAGCAACCTGTCATGAAAAAGACAGAATGTTAAGCGAGACATAAAGCAAGATGGATCACACAAATCACCTTTATCCGGGGCTACAACTAAATTGCTGAATAGGAAAAGCCGTGAATTTAAAGCATGTAGTAAATCTCAATAATCTGTGAGCCTTCGTGCATCCCAGTGAAGAACTTTGCCAACATCAAGTTTGTCCATGGCAGGTGAAGGTTTAGAATTTGGAAATACTGGGAGAAAAGAAAGGATGGAAACTAGGAGGTGCTTCAGGGGAAAAGACCAAGATGTGAGCTGGACTGAGGCTGGGAGAGAATTGTCTAGGATGAGAGCCAGGTATTGCTACTCAGCAAGGCTGCTTCCCAATTCTCCTGGCTAAGGCAGAGGTCTCTCCAGGGATGCACTGAGTTCAGAGACCAACATCTATCTTTGCAAATAATTTGCCAAGATTAATTCTTCCTCCAGACTTTCTTGCTCTTTGAAGAGAGTGGCTTGTTAAATGTAGTGAGCTTCGCTAAAGAGAGGAAGGAATATGTTTAGCAAGAGGTTAACCAATTATATCCTGCAGATTTGAAACAATGCTGGCCACAATTCCCTAGGTATAAAAGATATGTGACCCAAACATTGTGGGGGTAAAGGCTGAAATCATGTAAAAAGGGTAATACAAAGGAATGCAAGAGAAGCAATCATAAGTGTTTATCTTCAGGAAATATCCGTTCAGAGTGAAAAGAAATAAGGAAGGCAACTTGTAAAACTAAAATAGGGAGGGCATCAGGGTGATGTGGTAGAACTGTAGCATTTGCCAACTAGGGCTATTCATAAGGGAATTACTGAAGGTATGGTATTGTAGAATGGAGGCATTTATTCTTACACTCAGGAATTAGAGGAGCGGCAATAAGGTAATTTATCTCAGGACACAGGGCAAAGAGAATGTTAGGGCAGGGGTTTGTTTTCTATGATTCAGGGGTAAGCAAACTATAAGTCATGGGCCAAATCTGGCCCAATGCCCTTTTCTGTAAACAAGTTTTACTGGAACACAGCCTTGCCCATTCATTTACGTTTTATTTACTCCTGCTTTTGTGCTGTGACAGCAGGGCTAAGAGGTTACAACAGAGAAGGGAGAGCCCACAAATTAAACAATTTTTACTATATGGCCCTTTACCAAAAAGTCTGCTGAACTCTTATCATTCATGCAACCACAGATCATAGTAAATTATGAAGAACCCATGCCTAATAGATTTCTACAAACCAGTAACAAAAGATGCTATGCAAGAGTCCAATAATTAGTCTTGAATTCAGCCTATATTTGACCTTGACACCACTATGTACTGATGGATGCAGAAATGTTGCTACAGTGGCTATGATAGGACATTCTGGTTTTACACTAAGAAGTGCCTGTTCTTGGAAACTTTCACCCCAATTTTTAAGTGCTGCCACCAAGAGGCAACACCCAGAGCAGCCACAAAACAGTAGTGCCTTTTGGCCCATTGAGAACCAAGATGGCGCTCCTTTCATGAAGGCACTTAATTTTAACCATGAATTTAATCTTCTTAAAAAGTGTTTTTTTATAGCTTATCTTGAAATTATTGGTTTTTCAAGTTGGAAGGCAACTTGTTCACTCTTCTCATGTTTCAGTTTAGAAAACTGAGGCCTGACGATGATGACCTGACTGAGTGGTACATCAGGCCCAACATCCGAGTTCCCTGGATCAACACGTTCTCTTGGGTAGAGCTAACATCCCATAGCTTGTGATTCAAAATAAACAGATAGGATGCCTGAAAAGCAGATTTTAAATGTACAAAATTCTTAAGATATATTAATTTTCTTACCAGTTCTTAACAGTGTCATTTTAAAATGGAGTTTTAAACAGTAGTCACACGCAGTTGTTGAAAAAGATCATTGACTGGACATGACGGTTAACCCAAGTTGGCCCCATCTCTGGCCTGTATGTTCTGCCCACCATTCCCACGGTGGGGACCATCTTCAAGCACTCAGCCTTGAGATAATAGTGTCTTATTGAGACTACCTGGACTGAATATGTGACTGAACCCAGTTAAAGCATCTATATAAACTCAAAAGATTCTGGCAAGATTTTCCTCTTCTTTCAGCTGCCCACGGCAAGCATCATATGTAAGTTCCTTGCTTATTAACCCTGCCACCTACAAGTCTGGTGCTATCTGCTTCTTTGGGGGGGGCTCTCCTTGCCTTCTCTGTCAAGGAGACCAGGGGACCAGGTTTGAATTTCACTTTGGGAAATCCAAGGTTGCCAACCAACAACAGTGCTGACAATTCAAAAGGAACCCAAAGGATATCCAGTAAAACTTCAGTCTCGTTGTCACTGGGACCCCACGGGGCCCCAGACTAATCCCTGAAGTAACCTTAAAGACTTTCCAAAGAAAATATATAAAGACAGTTATAATTTTTCTAAAAAGACAGGTGTAGTATATAACACGCGCCGTTCTCCACTTTATTTTTCCACTTAGCAATGCATATTGGCGGCTTAATAACGTACTCTGGAGAGTGGGCCGTGTCAGTGTGTTTGGACCTATGTCCTATTTACTACCGGTGGACAGACGGATGCGGAGCTGTGGGGTGGGGCTGAGAGCACTGTCTCTGAAGTCCAGCGGACTGACCCCAAAGACTAGCTTGGTCACTCACTGGGGGTGTTACTTTGGGCAAGCCCATGAACACCAGCTTCTTCAACTGTTAAGAGAAACAATGGCAGCAATGGCATAGGTGTCAGTGAGGCTGAAATGTGACAAAATATGTGAGAAGCCAGCACAGAGCCTTGGGCATAATAAGTTTTCTATAAATGGTTCTGCACACTTTGCATCTAAGTATTTATTTATACTAATTCAATTCACAGCATTCTAGATCAACTACTTTCTCTAATACTTTTAAATTTTTCTAATGGAACAAAGTACCATTGTATCAGGTGGTGTTTCTAATTAGTCAAAGTAGAAAAAATAACAGATATCCTACCAAAAAAATCATAAATTACAAGTCCTTGCTTAACAAGGTACCCATTTTGTCTTCTATATCTAAGAGTTGTATTACTTTTAGTAACGATGGCTCCACCAACTCCTCTTCTATACATGTTTAGATTTTTAAAGTCTTAAATACTTTATTTATCCTTTGTAGAATTATACTTATTGGCAGAAATCTTTCCTGTTACATGAAGTTATAAAAAAAAATTATAATGACAGACCTTAATTAAAAGACCAAAAAAACCTCCACTGTGATGTCTATCAAAATGTTTCACAACAAATTAAAAAATAAAAAGCCATAGTGCTCTTAAATATTTGGGATATTTTCAAGATCAAGACAGCTGTGTTTTTTTTTTCATGTAAACATTGCCCCAGTTCCATACACAATTTACAGTACACAACAATAAAAGATAACATTGAATTCACATTGCAGAAATGCCCATCACCTGCTTATCTTGTATTTTGCATTAAACTGAGGACATTTTCTGTATTTATTAGAATCAGATGAGAAGCTTAGCAAAACAGCTATGAGTCAAGCATATTATTCACTTGCAATTTTATTAAAAACCACTGTTGCCCTCCAACATATTAAATATAAATATTTTAAAAAATATTTATTGATAACATGCTTTCAAGTTATGATGATGATATTTTATATTTATGAACCTCCTGAGATATAGTGTTCCCCAACTGTCCTGTTTTGCAGAGACAGGTCCTGTAATCACTCCATTTTTATAGAAGGAAAGTCTGAGCCTCAAACAGGTGTGAAGGCTTCCCCGGAGATGTGCACACAGATGTGCAGCCAGAGGGCAAAGCCTACCACAATAAAGTCCAAAGTCCAACTTCCGCATGTGTCATCAAAGCACAATACAAAACCAACAAACCAAAAAAAAAACACAAAACAACCCACCCCAGGGAAAACAAACAAAAACCAAAAACTCCAATAAACACTATCTAAACACAACGGGAGAATATCAACAGCAGGTGGGAATACAAGGGAAAAAGAAGTGGGTATCTGCTGAGAGGTGGTCAAGTGCAAGACACACCGGATCCAAGTTTCATTTGTGCGTACAAACAACGTCCTCAGGAGGAACTGCAGGGTAAAGGGGGTGGTCGTTCATTTGTGGCAACTCCCCATGCAGTGGAACCCCACACAAGTTTCCCACCAGTGAGCCCCCAAAACCTGTCACTGGAACAGTCTGCCCTCCCTAGCCAGTAACAGACTATCTTTGTATTCGTCTAAAGACATTTCTGGGGCATGTGGCATAATTTTATATAACAAAAATATTAAGCTTTGGTATTATTCCACGTCTCCTGCATAAAATGTACCCACAACTACCGTGGAGACGCAGACACAGAGAACAGACCTGTGGACAGTGTGGGAGCGAAGGTAGGGTGACCTGAGAGAGTAACGTGGGGACAGACACATCACCGTGCGAGTAACATGGGGACAGACACATCACCGTGCGAGTAACGTGGGGACAGACACATCACCGTGCGAGTAACGTGGGGACAGACACATCACCGTGCGTAAAGCAGACAGCCCGTGGGAACAGACACATCACCGTGCGAGTAACGTGGGAACAGACACATCACCGTGCGAGTAACGTGGGAACAGACACATCACCGTGCGTAAAGCTGACAGCCTGTGGGAACCTGGTGCAGGACACGGAGGACAGCCCAGTGCTCGGGACCACCTGGAGCTGTGGTGGGAGATGGGAGGGAGGCTCAAGGCGGAAGGGAAATGTGTACACCTGTGGCTGATCCATGTTGATGGCAGAAACCAGCACAATATTGTAAAGCAATTATCTTCCAGTAAAAAAAAAAAATTAAAAAAAAAAGAATCACATGTGGAGATTTGGCCACAAAACAGAAAACAGAAAGATTAAAAAAAAAAAACTGGAGCTATGGAAGCTGAGTAGGATGAACTAATATTCAGACATGTATTGATGCAGCAATTATTTATCGAGTGCTTGCCATGTGTGGCACATTGTTCTAGGCCCAGGGAAGGCAGGAAGGGAGCAGACAAACAAAAGAACTTGCCCTTTAGAACTGCTCTTCTTGGAACAAGTGAGGTGTGGGGGGAAGTAGGAAGAACATACTATAAACAAGTAAATAGATGAGAGGAAATTTTCAGATCACGCAAGCCCTGGGTAGACGAGCATAGTAGTAACCCATGCAGGTGGCATTTAAATCAGGGGATCAGAAGGCTGCCTTGGGGAGGTAACACTTGGGGAGAAAATGGGATGATAAAAAAGCATCAGCCAAAGAGGAGCTGCAGACAAGAGTTTCAGGTGGACTGAACAGTAAGTAGGAAGGCCTGGAGGCAGGAGTGGGCTTAGCATATTCAAAGCCAATGTGGCCAAGCAGAGTGAGTGGAAGAAGAAACACATGACCTGATAGCCAGGGTGTAAGCAACATTCAGGCCCAGGTAAGCTGTCTGGACTTTTCCTAAGTACAGTGTATTTAGAAATATATCACATTTTTTAGATGAAGACCGAAATGATCTGATTTGTACTTTTAAAACATCACCATATGCAGGTAGTATTAAAATAAATGTACAACTATAGGTAAATAGAAATCTTTTATTTCTTAAAAATCATGAGTATCAGATAGGTGAATAAAACACCATAAAAAACTTATGGCACTCAGCAGTGTTATCACGAGGAAAGTGCAATGAATTTGGAGGAAGCTGTCTAGGTTTTAACAGGTAAAACATGCATTTAGCTATGAGCTCCTGGAAAGTCCCTTGATCACAGTCTCAGTTTTCCCCTTAATAAAATGGAGATCTTGAAAACCTGACCTTCCATCCAAGACTGGTGAGGAGCCAGTGGGACAACGTGTTGCTAGAATTTGCTAAGTGGAAACTTGCATATTCACATTCATTTGTTATACTGAGCATGTCCCTTTCTGCTAAGTAAGTGCAAGTTACTTTAGTTTCAACTTTTCCATTAGCCAGCTGCCAAAGACTAAAATAAGTTTTACTTCTTTCCTGGCCACCTCTGGATATAAACCTCACATAAAGAAATCAACTCAACAGATGTGTACAGCTTGCCTAATATATATATCTGGTAAGAAACAACTAAAAACAGGAAGAAAATTTTAATCTTGGATAATCCTCAACTACGAAAAAATTCAATGATATTGAAAGGAAAAGGAAAGTGAAGTCGCTCAGTCGTGTCCGACTCTTTGCGACCCCATGGACTATAGCCCACCAGGCTCCTCCGTCCATGGGATTTTCCAGGCAAGAGTACTGGAGTGAGTTGCCATTTCCTTCTCCATTGAAGGTAAGCAAAAATACATGTGTTTCTTATATGAAAGGAATGACTCGGTGTCTACTAAACTCTTACATTCTAAATCTAAAACACACTGTGACCTATTTCAAGTAAGGCTGTTCATGTCTTCTTTCACACACTCAACAAACATTTATTGGGTATGCATGATGTCCCAACCTGGAGCTGGGCATGGGAACACAAAGACCCCAGGTCTTTCCCTCATGGGGTGTGCTCGCTAAGAGATTTAAAACCTACAGGAAGACCAGAACTAGGCACATATGTGGTTCATTGTCATGCTACCTAATGCTTGGCCATCTTGAATTTTTGCGAAGGTGAATTAAAGACATTCAGCACACATTCTGTGGAATCCAGTTCTTAAAAGATTAAAGACTATATTCCTTAAAGAAACATTGCTGAGACATCCAAGAATGATGCTAATGTTCTGATTCAAGACACAACCACAGGATATATTTTTATAACTCTTTGTAACATAATATCCAATTTATGATAGCCTCTCAATGATAGTTTAACGGTTATAAAATACAAACTGAAGAAATTTGTGCATATCTGCAATTAAAAAAAAAACAACTCAAATCCCAACTGTGGGGCAGAGAGGTTCTGTTTCATACTGACACATCCAACAGCTCATATAATAACTCTTCAAGGGGCACAATGCTGAGAAGACTGCGACAAAAGGTATCAGATCATCCTAATGTCACGAAATACACCAAGGGGCAGCTTATTTTTTACTGGACTGTGATAAACATTAAAGGTAACATTTTTAAAGGGTTGCAAAATTCCGCTTACTCTATACGTCATTCGATTCAGAAATTCAAGTCTAATAACTATCCTAGAGTTTGGGAGAGAGCAGAGACGCTGTCTAGACCTTCAACACAGCGTTGGAGAGTTCAGGCTTACTCTCATGGGAAATCACTTTATTCTTTGCAACAAGAGATTACATCATCGTCTCACGTAGCTGGGTTTCTACAGCTGCAAAGGCAACGCTGGTCACAAAATTACCTACTTTGTGTCCCTTTTCACTGGCTCTCTAGTGTTTTTCTTTGTGGTTTCCTTGATCATTTTCTGGTTTGACTACCTACCCTGATGGAAGGTGTGTGCACTTTCATTTTATCTAACATGGCAACTGCTTTTGAACCTAAGCATGAGATCGATTTAACCTTGACTATAAACCTGTTACAGATGCCATTTTTAGAGATTTCTCTTTGCCAAGAGTTGCCCTGGCAAAAGCAGGAAAGTTAATAAACCTTCTGAGGTCAAGAAGAATTGACTAAAATAGGGGGGAAAGTGAAACCTGAACCAAAGGGGAGTTTCATATGAACAAAACAGTACTGGAATGCAAATTACTACCATTAGTAGCTACCAAATTTTTGGGGGGCTGCTATGCATTGTCAAGACCACGTGAACTATGGGTCTTTTTAAGCCACTTTCCCTGAACATAACTAAAGAAGAGATCATAAGAATTTTAGAAGGTCTTGTTGACTTGAAATTCCAAGAAATTGGACCTAACTGTGAATTCTAGGGCAGGCTTCCCTGGTGGCTCAGATGGTAAAGTGTCTGCCTGCAATGTGGGAGATTCAGGTTCAGTCCCTGGGTTAGGAGGATCCCCTGGAGAAGGAAACGGCAACCCTGAATTCTAGGACTAAACAGAGCTATTACTATTCTAATGCAGCTGCTCTCCAAACTCATCTTCTTTCTCCCCAAGACACACAGCTAGGCAACATCTCTCAGATGCCTTTGCAATTTTCTGTAGTAAGATAACAGAATTCTGGCCGATGGAATGTGGGCAGAGTAATATACGTCACAATCAAGTCTGCTCCCAAACCTCTCCCAAGCAATTTTCCATTCTCCCTCTTGCCTCCCCCACTTACTAGTTAGAGGTTCACACCAACTAAGACCTTAGAAGCCACATGTTGAGGATGGAGTCTCTGTGATCTGGGGTCCCTGAACAACTGCCTGACTTGCTGCCATCTCCACCCTTTCCTGTTGCCAAAACTGGGCTACACGGGAGTGAGAAGGACATTTCCATTGCATTAAACCACAGAGAGTTAGGAGTTTATTAGTCACAGCAGCCAGCAGCAGAGGTCTTTTCTCAATAAATAGGGGCCTTACTTTGGCAAACTGTAACCAAGAAATCCTGCAAAATTAAACACCTGGGCACATCCTTTCCCCTGGGTCTTGTTGGGAGGCAGCAGGATAGAGAAGAGCTAAAATTGGGGCTACTCTAAACAAATGGACCCATTTTCCTACGTTTGCTAGGGATAAAACGTCTTCTCGCCTATCACTTCTGCTCTCAATTCTAAAAACAAAAACCAGGCAAATGTTAAAAAAAAAAACCAAAAAACCCTACAGTGACGAAATAATCTATAAACATAGAAAGGAACCTCCAGCACTTATCTGAATATCTTGGAGGCCTTTTGATTCATTTGCAATCTCTCTCACAATCTATCCTTTGCATAACCATTCTTCTTGTATAGAAATTACAAAATTTTTGGATTAGAAAAGATCTAAAAATCAGTGAAAATCGAGGAATGGAAAGTGTCACCAGGCACTTACCTGAGGTCAGAGCTCCTAAGCGGTAGACTCAGGATTACAAACTCAGGCTTGTCTGCTAAGTCGTTTTAGTTATATCCTACTCTGTGTGACCCCAGGGACTGTAGCCCACCAGGCTCCTCTGTCCATGGGATTCTCCAGGCAAGAATACTGGAGTGGGTTGCCATGCCCTCCTCCGGGGCATCTTCCCAACCCAGGGACCAAACTCACGTATCTTACATCTCCTGCACTGGCAGGAGGTTTCTTTACCACAGGTGTCTACTTTGAGAAGAGTACTTTATTTCTTGCATTTCAATAACTAATCTCCAGCCCCCCATCTCTGCCATCTTAATCTGCCCAATGCCTCCAAACCAACCTCATCTAAACCCTGACTTTGGCCGCACTGCTTCCCTCCTCCAACGACTCCCAGGCTCCCGAGTGCCCACAGGATGCCCTCTTGATGCCTTCACCTGGGAACCAAGCCCCTTCACACCCAAGTGCCTTTGCCACTGTGCCTCCTACTGGCTCAGCAATAAAGAATCTGCCTGCAGTGCAGGAGACCCGGGTTCGATCACTAGCTCGAGAAGATTCCCTAGAGGAGGGCATGGCAATCCATTCTAAATACACTTGCCTAGAGAATCCCATGGACAGAGGAGCCTGGCAGGCTGCAGTCCACAGGGTCCCACAGAGTCGGATATAATAGCAGCTCCCATTCAAGATCCTCCCCACTTTTATGAGCTGCAAGTTTAAGATGACATACATGATCAATGAACCAGGAAAGCTGGCAATACATGAAGAGAATTAAGTGTAACCAAATAAAATGGAGACTGAAGTTACTCCAACACAGGCCCTGATACGTGTAATCATCACTGCGCTGTGTAGTAATTATGTATAAATGATTGTAATTAGTATTTCTTTTGCACAGCTAACACCCGGTATTGCTGGGTTTACTGTCAGAAGGGTGGGAGAAAACTTGGAGTGTGAAAGTGCTGGAATGTGGCTCTGAAAGCTTCAGTACCCAGGCTTGAGTGGGACAAGCAGCCAGCTCCTTGCTTTCCACACTTCTTCAGCAGGAAGAGCTCAAAATCAAGAATTCCAGGATTGAGACTCATACAATTCCAACAGTAATAGGGGCCTCCAGGGACAGAAAGACCTGACATTCAAATTGCAACTCACTAGGCAAGTTATTTGGGCTTCCCTGGTGGCTCAGATGGTAAACAGTCTGCCTGCAGTGTGGGAGACCCGGGTTTGATCCCTGGGTTAGGAAGAACCCATAGAGAAGGAAATGGAAACCCACTCCAGTATCCTTGCATGGAAAATCCCAAGGATGGAGGAGCCTGGCAGGCTACAGTCCATGGGGTCGCAAAGAATCGGACATGACTGAGCAACTTCACTCACTCACAGGCAAGTTATGTAAATATTCAATATCGAGTCTCAGTCTCCTGCTCTGAAAAATGGGCACAATAATCCCTATTAGTCACAGCGTGAGAGTGTGAAATAACGCCTGTGATACACTCGGCACAGGCCTGGTGTACAGTGGGCACTTCACCAAGGCTGTTACCACTATCATCTCTTCCCTGCCCCCCCACCCCACTCCACCCTCAACCAGCTTACCACGTAGGTCTGGATCCCAACCCTGCCGAAAGATGGAAGACTATGCACTAATGATTGGCTCACTTCTCCTCCCAAGCATCCTGCCTGTGGCTCAAGCTAGGCTGGGAGTTGGGAGACGTGAAAGCACTGGGGTGAGGGAACGAGATCATGTTAGTCCTTTCGGAGGGCAGGACGGCAGGGGCGTGGTCTCTAAGGCCGTGAGCCCCGGGGAGGAAGGAAGGGTGGGAGCCAACCAAGCCACGGCAGTGAGAAGCCCAAGGACGGTCTGTGCGCACGGCTGCCTCCAGCCCCGCCGCCCCGCCACATCCGAGCCAAGGCTCCGGGCCCCACCCACATCTCACCTGCCATCCTGAGGGTGATGGGGAAAAGCCAAGGTCCTTTGCTATCCTAGAAACAGAAGGTCGGCCCCTAACGTGGCTAGTTAGAATTCTGAATTGATTTCCTATTCATCCCACATGCTGTTATCCAATGCCCCATACCAGGAGCCGAGCTAAGCCAGCGCCACCCCTCCCCCACCAGAGACGGTTCTGCAGTGAGACGGACGCTAGCTCAGCTGTGCCAGGCGTCACAGAAGACTTTTCCCCACCGGAACTAGTGTTCCAAGTTCTAAAGGAAGGGAACAGAAAATGTACATAGTAAGGTTATACATTAAAGATGGACATAGCAAGACAAGCGTAGGACGTAGTTCTGCTTCTCTTTGGGAAGCATGACATTTCCCCCCAAATATTCGTGTTTGGTGAACAGCAGAAAGTAATCAAAAGTCTCCATTGCCAACAGATGTAATTCCCTAAAAAGCAACCTAATGTCATTGTTCCTCTGAATAGAGACTGTGCTGGCTGGCTGCTGCTCACTGGATGCTGTTTAAAGTCCTTTACTTGCTATTCTAGGTCTTGTACAAACGGACCTGATACTTACCTTTCATCTCCAGCCTGTCCCATTTCTGTCTAAGCTCTGACCACAGTTTCATCCTTGGGCAAGCAATACCCCTTCATATTGCAGAGCATTTTCACATGCGTGCTGCTCCCTCTGACATGTCTTTCCCACAGGTCTCTGCTACCCCTCTTTGTGGGCCTAGCAAACTTCTACTCATCCTTCAAAACCCAGATTAAATGTTACCTCTTCTTCAAACCATTTCCTCAGTAGAAACTGTACCTCCCACCTCTAGGTCCCAACACTCTCTATTTATCTATTTATCACACATCACAGAATCTGCCCAACCTCCCCGCTAGGCAAAGGGTTATTCCTCACTGTAACGTCAGCTTTTCTATAAGGGTCAGTCATTGGTAAGGCCTCTATTTGTGTTGGCCAAGTAAATTGATAATGAAACCAGCAATAATCACAAAGACTGGGAAAGCTCAAAATGTCGGTTTTGGAGCTACAGTGGACTTCAGGTCCATTCACAACGTTGCAACTGTTGTTATGAATCACACTTGAACCATTTTCTCAGCACCAAGACTGAAGCTGGATTTAGGCAACCAGAGCACAGAAGAATCATCTGACAAGCTCCCACCAGTCACTGTTAGCTCATGAAGTTCCAGCAGTTTGTGGGCTGGGGCAGGAATGAGTCAAGTAACCTTGTCACTCCCCAAAGGACCAGTGGAAGCTGGCTGACCTCAAAGGGGACAGTAAAACCTCTGGGTTCCTCACTGAACACTCACAGGGAAGGGGCTGAGGGTCGCTGTGATCACCTCTCCTTGGGCATCACACATCTCTCTACTGGGTGTGCTGCAGAAACACAAAATGCAGTCTCATTCAGAGGAACGGAGAAAGTGTTCTTGAGGCCAGAAGCGCTGGTGGCGACGGAATCAGACTCCCTTTCCTCTGTGCTAAAAAAGGCGCTTTAAGTGAAGAAAAACTGTATTTAAGCAATAAAGTCTCATTTCTCCATTCTGTGGTCTTCCTTTGTCACTTTCTGAGTTGAAAGAAGTGCCTCTGATTTTTAGTTTTAGATCTGTAATTTTCCTTTGTAAATCCTTTTGGATTTTTTGAACCCTTTTGAAAATGGAATATAGTCAATCTATAGCACTTTTTCTTCAGTGAAGTTTTAAAATACTGGAATTACAATATGATACTAGTACATCAAGAAATGCCCTAAATGGTATTGGAATGAGTCTGCTAGGGAACATTTTAAACAACTGGAAGCAAAATTTTAAATTCCATAGTATATCTGTGTTTTAATAGCTTAAGTTATAATTCACATACAGTTCACCCATTGAAATTATACAATGATTATTTTTGTATATCCACAGGATGCAACCATCACTGTAAAATAATTTGTTTTCCTTCCCCCAAAAGAAACCCCATACCCATTAGCTTTAACTCCCTATGCCACCCTCCCACAACCCCAGCCCTAAACAACCACTAATCTACTTTCTATCTCTATAGATTTACCTACTCTGAACATTTCATATAAACAGGATCATATAATATGTGGTTTTTTGTGATTGGTTTCTTTTACTTAGCATAACATTTTCAAGGTTCACTCATGTTGTAAAATGCATGGATAGTTAAAATTTTTTATGGTCATGTAATATTGCATTCTATAAATATACCATCCTATCCATTCATCAGCTGATGGGCATTTGGGTTATTTCCAACACTGGGCTATGATAAGCAAGCTTTTCATGAGCATTTTGGTGCAAGTTTTTGTTTGGACATACGTTCTCATGTTTCTTGGATGTGAAGCTAGAAGTATAATCGCTAGATCCTATGGTAACTTAACATCTAACCTTTTGAGGAAGAGCCAATTGTTCATCAAGGTGGCTGTACCATTTTACTTTCCCACCTGCAATGAAGGCTCCAGTTTCTCCACACACATGCCAAACTTTCTGAATTCCTTTCTTATTATAGCCATGCTGATGGATATGTGGCAGTATCTCATGGTGATTTTGACTTGTATTTCTCTAAAGATTCATGACTTTGAGCATATTTTCATATGCTTATTGGCTGTGTGTGTGTGTGTGAGTTGCTCAGTCGTGTCTGGCTCTTTGCAACTCCCAGCTATGTGTATAGCTTCTCTAAAAAAGTATCAACTCAGATATCTTTGCTCACTTTTTTTTATATAAGAAATTTATTTATTTACTGTTGGCTTCATTGCTGCACACGGGCTTTTTCTAGTTGCAGCGAGCAGGAGCCAGTCTCTAGTTGCGGTGCGCAGGCTCCTCCCAGCGGCTTCTTTCGCTGCAGAGCGTGGGTTCTAGGGTACAACGGCTCAGTAGATGTAGCGCACAGGCTTAACTGCCCCGTGGGATGCGGGATAATCCCAGATGAGGGCTTGGACCCCTGTCCACTGCTGTTGGCAGGCGGATTCTTAACCACTGGACCACCAGGGAAGACCTGTATGTTTTCTTTTGTTGTTTATACTTTTGATACTATGTGCAAGAAAGAATTATCTACTCCAAGTCACAAGGATTTCCTCCTATGTTTTAACCTAAGAGTTTTATAGTTTTAGCTTATTTTTAGGTCTATGATCCATTTTGACCCATTTTGAATTAATACAGCATGGTTTTAATACATATTTATGGGTTAACTATAAGTATGTTAATAATTTTAAAATGCTAATTTTGCAATAATCCCTCCTCTTCCCATTTTCCCCAAACTTACTACACATTCTTGCCATGTGCCAGCATCATTATATATGGAAAGATGGGTGAGTCATTGTTACTGTGTCAAGGAATTTATAATCTAACAGAAAGTTAACACATACAATCTCATGAGTAGTGCCATGTCTAAGACAAGTTACTTGCTCTAGGCAAAGCCAAAATACTTTTCAAACCAGAAACAAGAAAGAGATCACTTGAAATCAGTTTTCATCTCCACTACAAGATGTATGGTTGTCATCATCGCCATGGACTCTGAGTGAGAAGGGAATGCTGAACTCAGGCTACAGCCAAGGGGACATCTTAATGGACAGAAAGGTGCATATTGTGTGGGTTTAGGAAGCAAGGAGATAGAAATGGACAGGCAAGTGAGTACCCCAAGTGGCTTAAATGAAATGCAGCCAAGGCATGGAGCTAGGGGAGCACAAAAAGAATCGTGGGAATGATGATAGTTCTCTATGGCCAATGCAGAGGGCTGATGAAGATCAGCCAAATAGAAAAGCCATCCCCAGACAGTGAAGGACACCAGGTTTTAGGCAAAGGAACCTGAATTACGTGCTGCCTTGCAGGAAGAGGTGCTGGGCATGATGAAGCCATGCTTCGGAATGTCAGCCTCACGGCAGGGTTCATGGAAACAGAAGAAAACAGAGGCACCGGAGCTAATCATTGCCTTAACCTTAACTTCCCATTTGTCCTTTCATTCACTCTTTCTTCTTCCCCTTAAGACAAAGAGGAAAGTCTATTTCTGTACAGTTGACCTTAGAAAGGAATCATTTATAAACTTGGTCCTTGGTGGGCTATTTAGGAAAAGGTCCTCTTCTGCGGGTAACCAAAGGAAACATTTAGAATGGCAGAAATTCTGCAAACTTCATTGTGGGAGGCCAGCCCACCCAGCCTGACAGGCCAGTAGAGACAATCAAAAAATGGATTATTAAGGAAATACAATTAGGGAGCTACTAAATCCTCTCAAATGCAAGCAAAGCCTAATCCAGCATGCAAGCCCACAGGCAGCCAATGGGAGAGGTCGTCTTCTCCTCAACCACACAAGCAGCCCATATTTAAACCTACTGGTTTTATATATCTACATATATATTTTTAAGCCAATTAATCATTCCAATAAATATGCAATAAATTTGTTCACAAGGAAAGAGATTAAGCCTGTGATTTCCATGAGTGGAAGTTTAATACTTATCAAGGTACAAATTAATTACTGTTTAGTCACTAAATCATGTCCAACTCTTTTGAGACCCTACGGACTGTAGCCCACCAGGTTCCTCTGTCCATGGGATTTCCCAGGCAGGAATACTGGAATGGGTTGCCATTTCCTCCTTCAAGGTATCTTCCAACCCAGGGATCAAACCCATGTCTCCTGCATTGTCAGGCAGATTCTTTACCACTGAGCGACCAGGGAAGCCCAGGGTGAAGGAAGTCATATTTTGAGGGAAGTGGTTTCGGACTGATAATTATGCTAAAAGAAGTTTCAAATACATTTTTGGAAGCATGAAAACAAAATATACTTGCCCTATATATTAAGAGAAAAGAAGCTGTGACAAGGATTATATATTTTTAAATGGAAAAGCTATGTGCAAAGATGGATGAACTTGAGAACATTTCAGATGCATGCAAAAAGTCCCCCCTCCCACTAGTAGACTCTTGTAATTGATGCTAAAGCACAATTTGAATGTGAACAGTTGAATTTCCCCCTACACACTGTGCAAAGAGCCCCTCTTTTAAATAGAAACCAAAGGCTGTTTATTTGGTGAGGATTCAGAGAGGAAAGAAAGGCAATACTGGGAGTCTGTTTTGCTCATCATGAATCCTACAAATTCGCCTTCCATGGCCTTCATCTGTTTTCATCTTTCCTAACAGAAGGCTGTCAGGGATACTCAGTTCTTGCCTAAGTCCCCACCTAAGCCAGGCCAATCTTCAAACAAAAAGCTGCTTTTCACTGGAGATCTTTACAAAAAGAGTGGGTTGAAATGTCCTTACTTGAACCTAAAAGCTTAATGGGTCTTGGTGCCAAAGGGCTGGAATCAGGCCAAGTCAATGAGGCCAAATGTGATTTGGCAGAAAGACAAGGGAGAACCCTACATAGGAGGCCTATCAAATTCTCACCAGTCTGCTAAAGTCAAAATCAGTTAGGGCAAAAGGACCCAAGTTTGTGAGATTGGAGTGAGTATCTGGTTTAGCGAAAGAGCTCCCGACAAAGACTGGAAGACACACTGCCCTCTAGCACCCTGGGTCTCCATCTTGTCATCTGCAGAGGATGGTGGGACAATCTGATCCAGGTTGTTTACCTACCATGGTCACTGAGAGGACAAAATAAGGGGAGGGTTTGTGAATACGGACCAAGGTCATGGCCACTGGAAGATACCAGTCTGGACTGGCCAGCCACTGGGGTGACCACGCACTCACGTACACCTCTGTACATACACAGACATATTACATACAGACATATGCACCTATGCACGTTGCCAAGGACAGTCCCAGGTTTCATCTGCGGCTCCAGCAGCACAGCTGGTTAACACCCCCTTTCACTCTCAAAAGCATTTTGTCTGACATGAGGTCACGTCACTGCTAAGCCATTGAGTCAAGCTAATCTCATTTCCTTATCAACAGTGGAGGAAAATACTGCATGTGAAGTTTATATTAGATACAAGGTCTCTAACAATAATAGCCTGTTGAAATGATGCAAAAGCATGAGTGAGAGCTAAGACCATTAGGTGGAATCATGGTCAGTTGACTGGCAATTCCCAGAGATGGCCATTAACTGACAAAGTTTCCAGGGCCTCCCTCTCTGAGTGAGACCTGCCAGGGCCAGGCAATCCAGGAGACCTCAGCTCCTCAGAAGTCTTCTTAGCTCCTCTGGATTCCATGACACCATGTTCGTGAGTGTTCTCTTGTCTCTCTGATCGCCTCTGTGTGAGTTTCTCTTTTTCTCATCCCTAACCAGGGAGGAGGCGTCCTCAAACTGAGACCTTGCTCTGCGGCTCTTTCTTGAGTTGCTCTTTCCCTCAGAGAGACTGTCATATATCACGGCTTCATCCTAATGTCCAACAATGGCTGGCAAGTCCAATTTAAATAAGTTAAATCTATCATGTAACCACTAAGTTCTGCCCTTGTCCCCCGATGGCCTACAGGACTCTCTGCCGGCGCGGACGGCCTGTACCCCAAACTGAAGTTACGGCCTCTCCCACCAGAGGAGCCCTCCCAGCTCACACCCAAGGCCCACCCTGCCTGTCATGAACAACTGAAATGTTTAAGTGATTTTTCAGTCTTCTCTTTCATTCTCTCCCTATAGCCTACCGAGTCTTGTTGATCTCTCTCTTTTTAAAAAAATATTTATTTAATTCTGGCTGCATCATGTCTTCACTGCAGCCCATGGGCTCCTCTCTAATCGTGGCGCGCAGGTTCCAGAGCATGTGGGCTCAGCAGTTGCAACATGTGGGCTTAGTTGCCTGGCAGCAGGTGGGATCTTAGTTCTCCAACCAGGGAATCAAACCCAAGTCCCCATCAAATCACACTAGAAGGCAATTCTTAACCACTGGACTGCCAGGGAAGTTCCCTGTTGATCTCTTTTAAATTCCTCTCATTTCCATTGCTCTGGAAATCACACCCCAAAACTTCTTCTACAGTTTACAAAGGCCCTGTGCAATCTTGACCTGCCTACTTTTCTTCATCCATCCTCATCTTATATCATTATCCTCCCTGTTTTCTACATTTTCGCCAAATGAGTCTTCTTGCAACTCTTCCGATACATGGAGCTTCCATCTTAACCATGGTAAGATGATGCCTTAACATTTCAAACATGTTATTCTCTTGGGTTAGAACATGACTTCCCCTTACTTTCACCTCTCTTCTCTCTTTCCTGGCTAATTTCTGCTCTTCATTTAGGAGTCCACCTAAATGTCACTTCCTCCAGGAAACCTTAGGTTAACATCACACAAGAGACTAGGGTTCAATTTGGAAGCTCATTTCAGCACTCCTGTTATATTATGTTATGGCTTAGTTTACTAGTCTCTATGGTAACTGGCCACACCTGTAAGCTGGTTCTTAAAAAGGTTAGCTGGATGAAGAAAGTCCTGCCAGGCAGACTTCCACTATTTGCTGAACACAGGGTCCTCATTCCTGCCCCTAGACCTTTCCTCGGCTTCTGTTCCTGTGTAGCCTGCCCTTGTCACGCCCTCACCTTTTCTCATCTTAAGGAAAGTCACTTGGTATAACGTCCCCCAAACCACAACCACCTTCCCTTGTTTAACTTCTTATTAAGCCTGGTGGATTACATCTTAGTTACCTTTGCATTTACTCACACACTGGTTTACATAGGACAACTGCTTTGAGTGTACGTCAATCCCCAAGCACATTATAAAACTCTCAAAGAGCAAGGATCGAGCCTTATATATATTCTTTTTATGCCCCTCAGGGCCTAATGTGGGACTGTACAGAACACAGTCAATGTCCAGTAAGTCCTCCATATGAGAAAATGTCTCCGTGGAAAGCTATGCCATCAACTCCCCAACTGTCCTGGAATGAGTCCATATTCTTGGCACTCCACAGTTTATGCTGAAATCAGGACAAGAATCTAAGACAAGTCCTTCTTCTCAGGATAAGTAGTTAATTCATCAGCGATGATATAAACAAGTGTTTGCCAGCAGACTTCTTATCTTCAGAAAACTATTTCAGCAGTATAAGAACTGAGACAAAAATCCACTGAGACATTTTTTATTGGTCACTTATTTGCAGACCCACATACTTGGACTTTGCATTCCATCAAAATGTGTCTGCAGAACAAACCCCAGAAGTTCACCTCCGTGACGCCTAAGAAGACATGGAGAAAGAGGAAAGGTAAAGAGTACAGACAGTTCCATCCTTTGAACTCCCAGGCCTCAGGGATGGGTTTATTCTTTATGTAAAGCTGTATGTGTGTGTGTGTGTGTGTAGGCAAGGGAGGAGTTGAGGGGGGAGGGAAAGAGAGAAGAGGAGAAGGGAGATAATACTGATGATGACAGCAAAAATTGGGAGAAAGTTAATGATGATTAGATCTAATCTAATGATGACTAGATTGCCTACTACTGGACTCAATTTATCCAACAGCTGTTTGTAACAGACGTATTATGTACCAGACCAGTGTCCAAGGGGAAATCCAAAGATAAATAAAAGAGGTCTTCAGGAAGCTTTTAGTCTGGTACAGGAAGCAAACAGGGATAAAGAGGTCGAGCACCGTGATAAGGACGAGCGCGGAGGCTGTACAGGTAGACAGATGCCAGAGAGGAGCCCATCAGCTCTGCCTGGAGGGTCCTGGAATAGCTTCCGAGAGGGAAAAAACCACAACAGACCGGAGGAAGCCGGAGGAAATGACGTCACCACAGAGGTCAAGGCCACTGTTTTCAAAACAATCGCTCTTGGCCTCGAGTTCTGCCAGCCAAAATTCATTATTCACAGATGATCAAGTTTGTAAGGGACCCAAATGTTCTTGCCCGGTTTGATCACAAGTTGAGCAAGAGAAACTAGGCACGCAGGCCCCCCATTGGTCCACCCTGTGGCTTGCTGACAGCCCAGGGAGACAGCTGATGTGTGACACAGCGTTGCCTTGACTATGTCATATTTATAATCGACTTTGGGCCTATTTCCAACAATAATAATGGAAACGGCGAGCGATCCAGAGTGCCAGCCCAGGCCAGGCACTGCCAAGCGCTTCATGCATTCTCTCGCTGGACTCTCTCAGGGATCTGATGAGACAGGAATTTCCCCCATTTCATGGATGAGAGGAGAAAAGCTAACACTTAAGTGCCTGCTATGTTTCAAGCACTAAGGAGTTTTACATCCATGATCCAATCATTTACTTCTCTGAAAAACTCAATGAATTAGGTACAATTATGTCTGCTTTCCTAGATAAGGAAACTGGGGTTCAGGGAGGTGAGGTAACACCTAAGCACACACAGGGGGTGAGTCCAGGATCTGGACCATCCACTAGGTTGAAGCACATGAAATCACATCATCTGCCTGGTTGTGGTCTACTGATACAACAGTGTCATAGGATTCAACCTAGGCGTTCCCAAATCCATTCACTTTTCACCAGGCTCCCCATAAAAAGATATGAACTGGCTTTGGTTAAATATATATCTTTGGATAGTAACCAAAAAGAAAGAAAAGTGTGAGGTGAGGATGAGAAAGCAAACCACAGAGAAGAGAGAAGAAATATACCCTCCAACTGCATGCCATTATTATTATTATTATTTTGCTATGCTAGCGTTATCTCTTCCTGTATATGCCTCTTTCTCCCCGAGCGATTTGCATATAGTTGTAGGGCATATGGATAATCATTACATTATTCTTCTAACTTTTCCATAAGTTAAAAAAAAATTCAAAATAACAAGTTGTTGGGGGGACTTATAAAGAAACTCCTGAAAAGCCCTTCTTTGAAAAGGCATTTGATTTACCCAAATAGCACTTTGCCCTGAAAACTCAACTTTATGAGGGTAAGCAATTCACAACCAAAATTAAGTCCATAGTCCTCACGGGCTGGCCAACTTTCTGTAAAGGACCAGGTACTAAACATTTTAGGCTCTGTGAGCCCCACACAAACTCTTGCTTTGTTTTGGTTTGTCTTTTGTTTACAACTCTTTCAAAATGTAAAAACCATTCTTAGCAAGCAGGAAGGCCTGCACAAAAAGAGGCCAAGGGCCAGAATTTGCCAACTCCTGATATAGATGGAATTCCATAGTGTTAGCTGCTCGGTCATGTTCGACTCTGCAACCCCATGGACTCTGTGTAACCCACCAGGCTCCTCTGTCCACGGAATTCTCCAGGCAAGAATGCTGGAGTGGGTAGCCATTCCCTTCTCCAGGGGAATCTTCCCAGTTCGATCTAATAATCAAGTCTCAGGAAAACAAGTCAGAACCATTCCTTTCTGGAATATTTCACAACAGTATGTCTGAGCTGCATGCAGGAAACTAGATGGCAGTCAAGAGAGGCTCTGGACTGGGAGCAGCTTCCCCAGGGAACGGTCTTTGTAGCTTTCCTTTTAAAGTCTCTGAAGTCCCCAAGGATACAATGTGGCATTCATTTAACATTTCTAACAGCATGACACTTGTCACACGTCTGCAGCTTTGTCACACTTTGACCCCAGGCCTTTTATGTAACGCTCAGGGGAGAGCTCACATCATTGGAGTATTTAACCTCCAAACTTCAACGACACACTTGGCAAAAACAACAGAGAAAGTTAGAGCAAAAATACATCTACAGTACTACAAGTCTATTTGGCACCTGCACTGTATTCTATTCTTGCTTTTACTGTAAGTTATATATTTATGCATAAGGATGACTATATCTGGGGATACATATGCAAAGGCAAGTGTATTGCATCTCACAGGCAGAGTAAAAGAGCTCCCAGGGTGATTCTGAAGCTACTCAATTTCCATCTCATATGTTGCCTGTAGGTGCCAGTCTTTTTTCTCGCATCTCTGTGGTCTTCAGTACAGGTCCACCAACTTCATAGGTGACCAATAAGTTTTGACAACTCTTACCTAAGAAAACTGACACCCCTACATTGTCCCTGACAGCTCAGTTGGTAAAGAATCCGCCTTCAGTACAGAAGACTCCGGTTCGATTCCTAGGTCTGGAAGATCCCCTGGAGAAGGGATAGGCTCCCCACTCCAGAATTCCTGGGCTTCCCTGATGACTCAGCTGGTAAAGAATCCATGTGCAATGTGGGAGGCCTGGGTTCGATCCCTGGGTTGGAAAGACCCACTGGAGAAGGGAAAGGCTGCCCACTTGAGTATTCTGGCATGGAGAATTTCATGGACTGTACAGTCCATGGGGTTGCAAAGAACTGGACATGACTAAGTGCCTTTCACCTCACTACACTGCCCACTGACCACAGCCTCAGCTCTCCCCTGCCCCCCTTCTCACTGGACTGGACTTCTTATCTTACGAGGGACCACCAGGCCCTTGATGCCTACATGTTTCCAAGACTACTAACCCCAAACAGCCCTTCTTCCCCTGTTCAGCTGAGACCTGGTGGTCATCCTCTGTAGTGCCCTCTCCCCATATTCTAGGTTTTCTGGCACCAATTCCACACCCCGCCCCCCAACCTCTTGCTTTTCTCTCTCGTTAAAATCCCAGCTCTAGACACAGGGCAATGATTAAGAACAAAAGCAAAGGAATGAGACTTCTGAATTTAAATCTTTCTCAGCTGGTACAACCGTGTGCTGTGCTTACTCGCTTAGTGGAGTCTGAGTCTTTGCGACCCCATGAACTGCAGTCTGCCAGGCTCCTCGGTCCACGGGATTTCCCAGACAAGAATACTAGAGTGGGTTACCATGCCCTCCTCCAGCGTACAATCTTAGCCTAGTGATTTAGTCCACTGTGCCTCAGTTAGCTGCTCTGTAGACTGGGTATCATAATAGCTCTTACGGGCCACAGGTAAATCTAGAACCAGGCTGGTAAGAGGAAAACCAGACCCAGGCCCAGAAGACGCCTTTCCATTTGAGAAGAACTGTGAGGTTTAATTTTTCAGACTCACAAACAACCCACGAAATTTTTAGTGAACAGAGAGCATGGTGTCTCTCCATGGTTAAAACCAACAGTTTGAGCCAATCCACCTTAGAAGAGCTGAACTGCTGGTTTTCAAATTTTGAAATCACAGCATGTTCTTATATTTTCAAGTCTTGCTACCTGGGTGGTGGTGGTGGTAAGTTAGGACGGCTTAATCACCAGCATCCACAGAACTCTCTCTGGTTCTAGAGAGAGGCACAGTCATGGGCATCCTCATCTACTCTCCAAAGACAGGCTGTATAGATCTATTATCTGGGAACCCTCACTTTCCTGAGACTCTCCAAACTGAGCCCCCTGACTTTCAAGCCCTACCATCAACCAGCTCCATGCCTGGAATGGGGCAAGTCCCCTCTCCTTGCCAGACTGGTCTCTGCATACAAGTCCCAGAAGAATACACTTGCTAATCTCAGTCTGCAGCAGCCCAACACTGCTATTCAGATCACACCCAACCACGCTCCCACCCCTGACCAACAAGGAGAGGAGGACCTTCTTCCTCCATTGCTACCAACGGTGAGTGCATCCAGTCCTGAGTCCTACTTCTGTCTCGTTGCTCTGAAGGCCCTGCACTTAGAACTTTGTCTGCCTCTTGTGTGTCTGGCGACCGCCTCAGCTTTCTCTCCGAGGCTCTGGCTGGGTCTGCGTTCATGGTTTTTAGACCACCACGGCAGTTCATTCCACAATCACACACTCTGCTCCAGAGCTGCCAGATGGAGTCCCATGGGGAAGCCTGACCCTAATCGTCAGACTCCTCCGAATCCACCAGCGGGTCTAATCCCCTGTGCTTAGAGGAGTCAGACAATAACTCGCTTGTCCTGGGTTTTCATCCTACCTACCCAGACAGAAACATTGGTCCACGTTCTCCGTGTTGGCCATTTCCCTCAGCTCACCCATAGGCTGTGAGCACTCAAAACTCCTTATTTATTTAAGACGTGCCTGGCTGTAACTGGCGCCTCGATGCTGTCTAACCATGCTGTTTCCCAACCATGGCCCAGACCTAATCTCCACCTCTCCACCTCTAAACAACCCTAACACTCCTTAACGTGTTTGTAAAGGGTCAGTGGTTGGTGCCACTCCACACGTGGGACTCCAGCCTCTGACTCAACGTCTTCATCCAGGTAAGAACCCAAGTCCACCTGTGCAGATGTCTCTGGATCCAGAGCCTTGTCCTCAGGTGAGCCCATCTAGTCCAAAGGCAGGCAAGAGACATCACTCCATGACAGATTTCCTCACATGGTGGAGAGGTGGATGCCTATAGGAATCTTTGGAGCTGATGTGAGGCAAACAAAAGCTGGTTCCCAAGACCCACTTCAACAGGCTTCAGAGAGCACGATGCACGTAAACTAGACTGGATTCTGGTGAATCTGTTAACATCAGAGGGTCAAGCCTAGACTCACTGGAGAAGCAAGTGCTAGAACCCAAGGGAGGTGTTTGGAGCCTGTTTGAGCTTGTCTCTGTGAGACGCTGAACTAATTGTGGTTTACTTAACAGATGAGCTCTGACTTAAGACTTTTTAAAGAGAAAAACACGTGGTAAGGCAAGTAAAGTGTGAGAAGAGGGAAGAGACTCCACAGGAAGGAAGGTATGGAAACAGCAATTAGAGGATATAAGTTACTCTTTGAAGAAAGAAGGGCAGTGGAAGGCAGGAAATATCAAGGTTGACATGAACTGTGTTGAAAACTGCTACATAATAAATCCACATTTGTATAGCAAATGTTGTAATTTTTTAAAGCACTTTACATTATCCTGTTGAAATTTACAAAAAGCTTATGAAACATGCAAGAGCTGTAAAATTTTTACTACCCTTTTAAAGAGAAGCAAATGAGACGCAAGGAGATTAAATCATTTAAGGCGTGAAGAAAGGACTTGAATCTTTAATTCTCAGGCTCCAACACCGGTGCTCTGCCAACTATATCAGTGGGTCTCAAACAATATTCTCCAAGTCACCAAGAAAAGACTGCATTCTGTGTGATTCTACTTACATAAAGTTCAAGAGAAGGCAAAATAGATAATATGGTAATAGAAATCGGAACAGTGCTATTCTACAGGTGGTTGAGATTGACTGGGAAGGGACAGGAGAGCTTTCTGATCTGTATTTTGATCAGGGTGTAGGTTACATGCATGTACATGTACACTGTTCCCAAAACCCATAAGGTTGCATATTTAGAAGTTCTGCATTTCATGCATGTACATTTCACCTCAATAAAGCAAAAATAAATATCCTAATTACAGAACGTATTAAATCAATTCAAAACTCTGAAATCTTGATTTGATATTTATGTTCATCCATCTCTAAGTATTAAGGCTACAGTTAATTTCATGTCTGGAATCACCACACAGAAAGTTCTTGACTACATCATCATAAGAGCACTCTACAACAAAGCCCATATTCAAAGCATAAAAACTGAACACCACAGTTATTTTGTCAACAGCATGAATTAAATATATTCAACATACCTCAGGGAAGTAGGTCTACTGAGGAACATCACCTGGCAAGTTTCAAGAGGTTGTCAATAAATAGAAGCACTGCTTTTACTTAGCACAAACTGTTCTTGTTTGGAGGGAATAAGGAGAAAAGCTGCTACTGTTACCACAATTTGGTCTACATCCTTCCAATCACTTAGGCCCAAACTGCTACACTGTAAAAGTTGGTTGGGACTGAGTAGCAGCTGTCAGACACTCCTTCTTTATCTAGTTTGAAAATACCATAGTCCCCACCACTCCCTATTGAACCAATATGCTTATATTTACGGCCTAACCCACTTAAGTGATTTTCTTTCTTAAATTTAAGATTCAAACTGTGAATGCATTCCAAACAAACTATGTAAGTTTTGCAGACAAACTGAACAGCAATAATGATTTTTCTTGAATAAAACCAACTGAATATAGGTTATACTTACTCGCAGAGAAGGATTCCATTTTCTAATCCTGTCCGAAAATCTTTATCACCAAAACTTCGGCCGGTTACTTGCTGGAAAAGAAAAGCAGAGAATAATTTTTTTTCCTTTTTCAATCAGGAAGCTCAATGATTCTTTTTCAAGATATTTCAAGAGACTTTAAATAACTGGTAGCATTCCAGGAATGGGAAAAATCTGTTAGGTCTGAATTTCCTTTCCATGTGTAACTTTGCTTAGCTCAGCTAATCTTAAATAGACCATTTCTTTGAAGTTTTTTCTTATTCAAAACTTTAAAAGTATCTGTTCTTCCTGATAAGGATATTACTTTGGCAGTTTGGCCATGATAAGTCAAGGTCACAGCCTCTTTCATCTTGAGGACCCAACCTACACTTTCAATAAAGCCTGCAGAAAGTACCACCTAAGGATAAAGAATCCATTTGTTAAAACATTAAGAGGCAGAGAGAAGGACCCAGAACGTCTAACCTTGAGAGACTAACATTAAGACAGTATGAAAAAAGCCAGTACCCATGCTAACATGGTATGAAAAAGCAAAATAAAAGCTGGGAAAGAGTGAACCATGCTGAGTACTGATGCCTTTGCTTGATGCCTCTGACACTCGGTAGCCCTTTGGTCTGGGCACCAAAGCATTCATTTTTTTACTCAGTTAATATTTACTGAGCATCTACAATATGCCAAGTAAATATGCATGCTGTAAATCCTAAAGCAACCTCTAAAATAGCAAAATTTTAAAATAAAGTTAGTAAGTCAAGAAAGGAGATTAAATGGAATTATTAAAAAAAAAAATAGCCTAACAATAAAAAATAAAAAAGGGAAAAGGAATACAGAAAAGATGGAATAAATAGAAAACAAATACCAATATTATAGACTTAACCCTAACCATATCAATCAGAGCATTAAATGTAAATGGTGTAGACACCCCCAAGTAAAAGAAAGATGGCATTCATAAAGCAAGACCCAACTATGTGATGCCTACAAGTAACACACTTGACATAGAAAGATATGAATAGGTTAAAAGCAGGATAGAATAAGATACACCATGTTAACACTAATCAAAAGAAAGCTATAGTGGTCATATCAACTTCTAAAACAAAGAATGGGCTTCCCTGGTGGCCCAGAGGTTAAAGAGTCCACCTGCCAATGCAGGAGACGCAGGTTCAATCCCTGGGTCAGGAAGAGCCCTTGGTGAAGGAAATGGCAACCCACTCCAGTATTCTTGCCTGGGAAATCCTATGGACAGAGGAGTCCAGTAGACTCCAGTTCATGGGGTCACAGAGTCAGGCACAACTTAGCAACTAAATAACAAGAGAATAAAGAATAATACCAGAGCAGAGAAAGTCATTTTATAGGGACAAAATCTTTAGGTCACCAGAGAGATAATTCTAAACATTTTTACACCAAATTTCTTTAAAAAGCTTCAAGATAGACACAAACCAAATCAGATAGATCTACAAGGAGAAATAAATAAAGTCACAACTAGAGTCAGAGATTTAATATCTCTCTTCAATAATTGATAGAATAAGCAGACAGGAAATCAATAAGGATATAGAAGGCTTAAACAACATTATCAACCAAATTAACTTAATTGACATTTCTAAAATATTCCACCCTACAACAGCAGAATAAACATTATTCCTCTTAAGTTCACAATAAACATTTTTCTTTTTTTTTTAAGTTCACAATAAACATTTATTGAAGTAGACCAAATTTTGTGTCAGAAAACAATTCCCCACAAACTTAAAATGAATTACTTAGAAATTAACAACAAACATCCTTAACGCCAATATTTTTAACTAAGTAATACAATTCTAAACAACCCATTGTTCAAAGAAGAAATAAAAAGAAATTAGAATGTATTTTATAGTGAAAGAATATGACAAAATAAAAATGTATAGAAAGACTGTAAGGCAGTATATGGGGAAAATATATTTTAAAAAAGATCTCAAATCATTGACTTCTGCTTCTACCTCATGAAAATTTAGCCCAAGTTAAGTAGAAAAAAAGGAAAAATTCTATCAAAGTTGAAATCAATCAAGTAGAAAATCAAAAAGTTATAGAGGAAAAAAAATCAGTGAAATAAAAAGTTGGTTATTCGAGCTCAATAAAACTGATAAACCTTTAGCTAATAAAACTGATAACCTTTGGTTTTTAGCCAAAAAAGAAAGACACAAATTACCAACATCAGGAATGACATCATATCATTACAGATTCTATAGACACTAAGAGGATAACTAAGAAATATTATAAATAAATCTGTGCCAATAAGTTCACCAACTTAGATGAACTGAATAAATACATTCTTTGACACAAACAACCATAGTCCACTCAAAAAATAATAATAATAAAAATAACCTTCCCAAACAAAAAATGCCAGGTCCAGAAGGCTTACCTGGTAAATTACAGCAAATACTAAAGAAAGAAGTAATGCAACTCTATATACACTCTTGGAGACAAATGAAAAGGAAATAATACTTTCCAACATGGGTGGCTTATGAACCATCTAAAAATTCCTATGTACTACTTAAAATTATTTTGTATGTGATGCATAGAAACTAAAAAATTTCAAGTAGAGTTGGTTTAATAGTCTAAAGTCAGCCTGCTAATCAAGATGTAGTCTGAGTAAATTCAATTTCCTAGGTTCCTAATTGTAGAAGTAAGAGTAGGAACCATCATCTGGAGGCAGCTGCTCATCTCCACCTCTGTCCCTTCCCCTCTGCCTCCTTCCCCCATCTCCTGTGTCCATTAGGTCCCCGTATAACCTCGACACTGCTCTCCACTGGTCCAAACGCCATCTACTCTTCCAAGTCCAGGTTATTCAGTGTAGAGGCACCTGGACCTTTGTTAGGAGGGTCGACAGCTGAATAGACTCCAGAAATTCAGCAAGGGCTGTGCCACTGAAAGGTCTGGTCCTGAGACCAGCAGGGACAGTAGCATCTTCGTTTGGAATTAATTTAGACATACAGTCTCTCAGTCCTCCCACTGTCTCCAAGACCGACTTAGAACAAGCATTTAAAAAGCATCCCCATGTGACTCATATGTAAAGTACATTTTACAAAGCCCTGACCTTGTATATTAAGTCCGAAGTTCATACTCAGAAATGGAGGACATCTCATTGGAATCAGGATTTTGGATGACCTGTCTCAATGACCCATCTTAGCAACATCTTTATAATGTATTTACAAAGTCATACATTGCATATTTTAACAATAAAGACTGTTAATTACCGTTCTCTTTGTAACAGCATAAGCCATTGCTATTTTTTTTTTAAAAAAAGCAAAATAACTACCAAGAATCAGCCACCATTACCAACAGACCATGAGCAGGGGAAATGAAAAGTGACTGCTAAACTCTTCACTAATCTTCCCACCTGGACCCCGACTGACAGGGGACTCTCAGTAACCTTCCAGACAAGGCACTGGCCAAGCCATCAGCCTGTGATCACTCTCCAAGGACCCATAACAGCATGGGAAGATTAATAGAGCCCTTAAAAAGATGGAGATCTGGGACGTGTAGTGGGTGGGAAGAGAGCCCAGGTTCAGAAGCATTCAGGGGCTAAGAGGGGAAGAGAAGCGTGCAATGTCAACAGCACTTTACCACCCCAGCAAATCTTGCTCTTCACACCTCGCTGATCCTCACCTACCTACCAATGAGTCCTTGCAACTCTACCCTTGCAGTTGTTCAGCTTAGTCGTCCATGACCCCAGTCTTTCGTACCCAGGCACACCCAGTAACAAACCCTGTTGGTTCACCCTTCAGAATTTAGCCAGAATCCAACCACGTCTCTTCTCCCACCTTACTCTGAGCCTTCATCATCTTACACCTAGATGAGAGTCTCAATTGGCTCGCTGAGTCCACCCTTGCCTTCGTCCATCTATTCTCAACCCAGCAGCCAGGGTAACCCTGTCAAGTTAGGTCACTACTCCATATTCAATCTCCGCTCCGTACTTCCCCATCTCACTCAGCAAAAGCCAAAGTTTCCACAGTTCTCTGAAGGCGTTAAGCATGAACACAAACAAAGGGACATGGAGGAAGCTATTAAACGCCACCATTATTTTAAGGGTGGATATAATGAACTTGCATACATCTCCCTCATTCATGGGGGTCCTCGGAAGTACTCAGGGTGGCAATGACATCACCAACTATGCCCGGCAAGCCTTTCAGGAGAACCCAATGCCAGATTTTTTTCCTACTTTATGGTTTAGAATTAATTCACTTTCTTCACTAACCAAAATATTTGTTGGATGGACATGCTTTGTCAGAGTAAAATAGTCTATGAATGGATAACATGCCAAAACCTTGATAGTTTCAGAGGATAAGAATCACTTTCTTCTACCTTAGCAATCAAACCAAAAGCAGAAGCAAGAGGATTTCGTGACATATCATCACACTATTTTATGCAAGTAATTATTGGTAATAAGCTCATCTGTACTCAATTTCCTTCCCATAATAACTAAAAGGTAATTACATCTCTGAGTTTGTCCATGTCAATGCTCTAAACCATTCGAGTAACTAAAATTGGGAGGAGTTCAAAATAAACAGTCTAATACAGAAACCACATGATTTTACAGTAACATTTTTATGATGTGTTTATAATTTGTGTCATAAAGCCACATTTTGTTCATTACTTTGTTTCCTTCGTTATCAACCAGTTGCCATGAACAGTCAAAGACGGCCGAGAATCAGTCTTTCATCTTGATCATTACTATTTATACAAACTGTATTTCAAAAATATTAAATATTCAGGATTTTTGAAAGCAATCTGGTGGACAAACTGCAGTCCACTAATGAATTGCAGGTCTGATTTTAAATAAATGCTGAAAACCCTATTATGGTAAAATCTTAAGAAGAGATTCTGTTGGCTGGCAAAGTAATGGCGCCTGCATTCAAGAAATGGGAGAAAAATACAAAATTTACTATATTTGGACTTAATCTTTGGAAGACAGAGACATTTTATCTAAATTATTGTACAAAACCAGGTTTGATTTCCTCCTACCAATGGTAAATGAAAATCACATCTCTTTAATTCACTGGAGAAGATTATTTGCAGTTCATTATGCTCACTTCCCTTCTGAGAATATTTGACATATTTAACACAAAGAGTATCTCATTTTAAACCTAAAAAAACAAAGCAGAATAGAATTGCTCTTATTTTTCACATTTACGGAGAAATAAATCCACTGCTATTTCTGTTACCTTAATAGGGTTGCTAGAAAAATCAAATCAAAATCCTATGGAAACTCTTTGTAAACCATCTCAAGTCATTCTTATTTCAGCCAGAATTAGCAATCAACCAACAATCATCTACCAAATACCTACCTCAGGCCAGACAGTGTAAGAGAAGTGAGTGAGAGCAAAATAACAAGATTTGGACCCTACTCAGTAAGAATCCACAGTCCACAAGGAAAGATAAAGCATTACAAAACAGTAGCTGGTGTTAGAGGGAAAATATGGGCAAGAGCATGGAGCAAGCAATTAACATGAACTGCACAACTAAAGAAATTATTTATGAATTTATGAATGATAATAGTTCACATTCAAATAGCAATTTCCTTAGGCTCTCCCTGTTCTAAATGTGTGCCACATATGAATTTATTTAATCCTTATAATAGCCCTATGAGGTAGATCTGATTATTATCACTTCCTTCTTAAAAGTCAAGGAAACCTACACCCAGAGAGGTTAAGTGACTTGGCCAAGGACACAAAATTAGTAACTAGCAGAGCCAAGATTTAACCTCAGATAGTTTGAGTGGAGAGTTCACACTCCTACACACAGCTGACTCTGCACGGCGTCTGAGCAAAGACAGGAACTCTGCCTGAGACAGCCCAGGAAAGCCTTTTAGGAGCTGGCAAGTGAGAAGGTCCCAACGCAGGAGAAAGGATCCCTCAGAGGAAGGAGATGAATAGGGCATCCCAGGCAAACACAAAGACCTGTACAAAGGTTCATTTGAACAAAGAGGAAATGTCCAGAGGGCTGAGACCAGGGCGAGGAAGGCAGGGAGGGGAGGGTGGTGGGAGGTAAGGTGCTACAACAGACATAGCCCGGGGGTAAAGGACCTGCATGTCAGAACTACGGGTTGTACTTGAACCTGAAAGAACAAAGACATCCAAGAAGATGGGGGGAGGGAAAGGGACTCTGGCAATCAGTCTCCCTATTTCCCACTAGTTCCCCATTCCTAAAGAGATGGTACAAGAGTGACCTCCTTATGGACTCTCCTGCCTGCATTGTATAGCTCATGACCTTGTTTGTTGAATCACCGTGAGATTAAGACCATCTAGCCAGACTTTCCTTTAGGACCACCACCCCTAGCCCCCGCCCCCCAACATTCCTTTATAGACCGTATCTATTCATATCATTTCATCTTTTTCTGCCCTCTCAAAAGAAACTAATATACTTTCTCTTTCCTCTGTGAAAGACCTGAATCCCCTTTCTTCCTATCTGTAGGTGCTACCTTTATCTCAACTTTACCCCGCAGTCCACAGTGTCTTTCGTCTCTGTGCTAACAGCATAATGATTTCCCACTTTTCCTAAAACACCTAACTTAATGCAGCCTCACTTTTCTCCTTCCTTTCACTGTCCAAACCCCTACATGAGCATCCTGTTCCTATTACTCTTGTCATCACAGCTCATCCACCTGTCCTCTTTGAATTCACTGAGAATTCTTAAAAGGTTAAGAGTGGAGACCTGCAAATTTAACTGAGCTCCACTAGTACAAGCTAAATCATAAGCAGATTAATGAACTTCCACTAACCCTCAGCTTCCCTACCTACAAAGTGATAATTATACCTCCTCCAAATGCATGAAGAGTAAATGAATTACATAAGAATAAATAAATGAATGTACGTCAAACCCTTCCTTTTACAGTGCCTAATCCATAAAAAGAGCTCAAGAAACTTCAGTGTCAATATTGGCCACAATATTAGAATTACCATAGATCTCATTTATGATTTCTCTCTTTCCAATGCCTTTTTGCAGATCTTTCCTCCCTGATCTTAAATGCTGCCATGCTTTACTGGTTCTCCTCTTAAATTCTAATATCACCATACCACCTAATCCAACAGACATTATCTCCTCTGATCTGAATCAAGGTCTCAGCATCGTGGCAGTCGATCATTCTTTCCTTTTGAGATCACTTGCCTCTCCTAGGACTCCCCACCACCAGATACTCCTGATTCTCCTCCTGACTCTTTCAATAAACATTCCTTTCTCTGTTGCCTTAAGTCATTCTACTTCATTCACTTCCTAGGTGTAAAACATGGTTCTTTTTCTCCTTTGTTCACCTTTGCTTTGTTCTCTCTATAGCCACAAGCTTCTTTTCCCTGGGCAGCCCCAAGTCTTTAAATATCTCACATATGATAACTCTTTCACTTTTATGAGCTTAAACATCTTGCCTTTAAGCATCTTGCATACGATAATTAACATGTTTTTATGTGTAGCATTCACCCTTCTCCCCTGAAGCTCAGAATCAAACATCCAATTTCTTACTTAACATATCCACTTGGGTACCTAATAAATATTTCACACTTAACAAGATCAAAACAAAATTCATGACATCTGTCCTCTGCTCCAACCTGTTCCACTTCTGGTTTCCTACATATCAATGAATGGCACCACCATCTCCCATCATCAGGAACTTACAGACACATTCAAACCATCAAGAAGAGCAAAGTTCCTCTCTCCAAAATGCACTTGAGATCTACCCTTTACCCTCCATCTCTACGCCACACACTAGCGTAAGCCTCCATCACCCCTCAGCAAACAAACACCAGCTTCCTTTCTAGCCTTCCCACACAGCGCCCAGAAATCTTCTTATAGATCAACCCCATGCCCCTTCTCACTACACCAGAATAAGTCCAAGTTATATACACAAGCTCTTCATTTTAAAGACGAGAAAAAATAATGCCCTGCAGAGCAAGTGACTCGCTCAAGGTCATAAGCTAGCTATCAGTAAGGATGAAACTAGAACCATATCTCCCTTCACCCAGGCCAGGGCTTCACCACCCCACACCACTGCCTTCTGAAGGTATATATTCTAATGACAATGACATTGCTACACTCTCTTTAATAACATAGTGCCTTACATCTATTCAGCTTGGGATGGCAACGCAACGGCACAGAAGTCCAGGCCTGAGGTTATTTAATCAACATTATCAGACTGCGATCCTCTCCAGCACTAGCTCTGAGTGTTTAATGTTGAGGATAATAAAATGCAATCTGCAGAATCCATTTATATTTTCATCATGTCATCAGAAACTCAGAAGGCACTGTTTATAGCCACAGATTGACAGACTCCACTAAAAAAATCTCATTAAGAATACAAGAAATGCTCCAAAGCACTCTGGGAGCATTAAATCCTCCGATCTCGCCATTGCGTGCTCTCAACACAGAAAATGGGTCAGTCCAGGAACATGTGAGTGGGTTTAGCAGTGAGTGTGTCTGCACATCCTCAGGCTCTTCTTACCTTCCAAGGAAACAGAACGGATACTGCAAAGAAAGACAAACAACTCACATGTTTTAACACAACAGAAAGTATTAGCAATTGATATGAGAGCAAAGAAAGAGTCCTGGAAAAATACGGGCAAGTGGAGTGCTTCTGGGCTATCTGTGCTGTTTCCATTGCAAGGAGCAGAGATAAGCTTCAGCCATCGGGTGGTTTTTACCTGGGTATCAAGGTGCTCCTTAAAAAACACTTCAATTCTTGGCTAATTTTGACAGATCTGTACATGGAACTGCCATCCAGTCCTCAGAACATGCAAATCTGTGTTAGGCAGGTATTGTATTAGTTGCTCAGTTGTGTCTGACTCTTTGCGACCCTGTGGACTGTTGCCCACCAGGCTCCTCTGTCCATTGAATTCTCCAGGTAAAAATGCAGGCAGATTCTTTACTGTCTGAGCCACCAGGGAAGGTCTGGGCCTAAAATTCAGGTCTGACATTTCGGAGCTATGTGACACAGGGCACATGGCTCCATTTCTCCGAGCTCGCTCCATCATCTTTAAAAGACAGGTGCAGAAATCTGTTTTACAAAGTTGTCAGAACTTAGAAATCATGATTAGAAACCATCTCATAGGACATTTACTACTGACTGGAAGTTCTGGTACATTTTCTTTCCCCCTAAGGATGAGAAAAGAATCCACGCTGGAGAGCCTAAACCGGGTGGTTGCAATTTTTGTTTAGAAATCCTGCTCAAGAGAAAGTTGAGTATGGTTGAGGCAGATGTGCTGGCTCATACATGGATCAGGTTTGTGAGTGTTGGGTACAAAATCACACAATGTGACAGACTCTCACACACCTACTGGATTAAATGAGACCAGGAGGAAACAACTAGGCAGATCCAGAAAAAATGACACATTATATAAGAAAACTGACCCTCAAAAAGTCAACGTCTTGAAGAAGAGGGGAGAGTTGAGACTGAAGAAACATGGCAACCAATTGTCTGCATCTTAATGAAATTCTAGTTAAAAAAAAGTTTTTAGGTGATATTTTGGGCACGATTGGGGAAATCTGAATATATATCAGTTACCTGGCATTATTTCACAGGATTAAGAGTGACCGTGGCATGTCGGTTCTGTAGAACGTTCTGATACCTTGGAGAGGCGCACTAAAGGAAAGGGGTCTGATGTCTGCAATTTACTTTGAAAAGGTTGAACAAATACTCGGAGGATGTATGAACTGTGTGTGTGTAAGAAGGAAATATAGGACACCTCCCTGGTGGTCCACAGGTTAAGAATCCCCCTGCCAATTCAGGGGTCACAGGCGGGTTCCATCCCCGGTCCCGGAAGATCCTGCAGGGTAACAGTCCATGAGCCACATCCGCTGAAGCCCACACACCCTAGAGCCCATGTTTTGCAACAAGAGAAACCCCTGCAATGAGAAGCCTGTACCCCACAACTAGGGAGTAACCCCTGCTCGCCACAGCTAGAGAAAGCCCATGCAGTAACAAAGACCCAATGCAACCAAAAATAAAGGAACAGATAAAGTATAAAATTATTAAAAAGGAGTAAATACAGAAAATGTTAACAATTACTAAAACTGGGCAGGTAGTGGGTATACGGTCTCTTTAACCAAACAACTCTGTTTCCTCCCTTCTTTCCTTCCTTTCCCTCTCTCTCTCACGTTACAGAATATTCACAATAAAATGTTATCTGGAGCTAGGACTGACAGCCATTCAGCAGTCCAAGGAAAGTACTCAAGTCAAAAACCTACCTGGTACCTCCTCATTTGTCCCTTGGAACACTTCTCCATATTTGTTCTCACTGATGACAGTCACTTACTCAGTTCACTGTCAGTCACTTCGTATCTGTCCAATCCACTGCCTTGCCTGCTCACTACTCAGCAATGGTTCTTGCCAGTCTTCAAATCAACATGACGTTCGTACTGAGGATGGGAAGGAAGAGGGGTCAAGCCCCTTGGCTTCCTGATTTGGGGCAAAGAATGGAACTATAGGCTCTGCCAAGTACACACAGTCCTGTGACAGTCTGAAGAACTGATCAATTTCAGCATTTGATATTCTAATAACTGAATAATTTTTAGCTAAGAATCCAAAGTAACCACAAAGCTGTTGTGTTTCAACAGTACTTGGTATTTTAAAACACATCAAAGTCGAGTTAGAAAACTACTAGAATTCACCCAAACAAGTTATTACATTACCAAAGGAAAATAAAACACGGAGAAATGCTCATTACCCAGACAGGGTGATCACACTTTAAACAGCCTGTCCTTTTAAAAGTTGGCATGACCTGGGCAATACAAGTATTAAAAAGAAAAGCAAGGAAGAATAAAATGAGAAAGTGACTTTCAGAAGGAAAGAAGGAATTACCAATGGGAGGGAGTCCAGGACGGGCTTCCAGGGTGACAAAATTCTACTTCTTGATTTGGATCTCCTCCTTGACACAGTGATTCCAAGACTGTCCACTTTAATGACAAACTAAGCCATGAATTCATGTGGTTTTCTGTAATTGTGTTATACTTTACAAGTAGAAAGATTTTAAAGGGAGCGCTGGGGATATAGATGTGGACCTCCACAGTGGCTCAATCTCTCTTTTTCTTTTGTTAGAAACAAAAGCCATTTTCCATTTTGTTAAACTCAGAAAAGTTATTGTAGTCAGAAAATACCAACTGTAAAAGGTTTTTCATTCAAATATAATAGAAATACACCTCTATTTAACAATATTCCTCAGGTCCACTTATTAAAATGGTGGCTAGCACCATGAAAAACAGTACAGAGTTCCTTAAGAAAACAAAAAATCAAGTTACCATATGATCCAGCAATCCTACTCTTAGGCGTATATCCAGAAAAGATGAACACTCTAACCTGAAGAGACATACGCACCCTAATGTTCACAGAAGCACTATTTACAATAGCCAAGACATGGAAGCAAACTAAATGTCCATTGACAGAGGAATGGATAAGGAAGATGTGATACACACACTGGAATATTACTCATCCATAAAAAGAATGAAATACTGCCACTTGTAGTAACATGGATGGACCTAGAGATTATTGTACTGAGTGAAGTAAGCCAAATAGAGAAAAGACAAATATTATATGATATCATTTATACATGGAATCTAAAAAATAATGCAAATGAACTTATTTACAAAACAGACACAGACTTACAGAACTAGATAACAAACCTGTGGTTACCAAAGGTGGCAAGGTGGAGAAGGAATAAATTAGGAGTACGGGGTTAACAGACACACACCACTACATAGAAAATAGACAAACAAGGATTTACTGTATAGCACAGAGAACTATATTCAACATCTTGTAATAATCTATAATGGAAAAGAATCAGAAAATATAGATATGTGTAACTGAATCACTTCACCGTACACCTGAAACTAACAATGTTGGAAATAACTGTAACTCAACAACAACAACAAAAATGGTGGCTGAGACCCACACATGCCTAATGCATAGTATATTGTAAAAAACAAACATCTGAATATCAGACAAAGGAGCTGGTGTACTATTAAGCTTTGGAAAATAAAGGACACATCATCTTCCGAGATTTTACAATTTGAATAGTTCTAGGCAGACACGTGAGGTCAGAAACAGCCACACTGCCCCTGTCCCTATCTTCTATCAATGGTTCTACTATTTAAATCCCATGATTGTCTAGAGACACCTGGTCAGGATTGGTAGGAGGCTGAAAGTCCAGACAACTGGGTTCTAGCCACAGCTCTTTAATAACCAAGGGCTTCCAGCAAATCTCCAAGTCAAAGATAACTGCACAAATCTACAGATTCTCTGAACCCTCTTCTACCCTAACCACTCTACCCAGAAGTTTTGTTTGTTTGTTTTGGAGTATGATGCAGAATTCAACTTTATTATACATGTTACAGAATAAAACAGAAATGTGCAGGTATTTTTTACATTGAAATCATTTGTTACCTTAGATGTCCTTTAACATAAAAATATGAGGGCGATGTGTCATGATTATAAGATAAAACCCACATTTTAAAATCGTTACTGTGCCACCATCATTCATTCACCTTTGGCATTAATTTGGTAAATTTAATGCTTAATGCTAAGTGTACAGCCACCTGCCACTGATATTCATGTGTTTTTCGGTTTGGGGTTTTTTTTTTTTTAATTAATTTTATTAGATAGAGTTGTTTTACAACGTTGTTAGTTTCTACGGTGCAGCAAAGTAAATCAATTATATATATATATATATATATATATATATATATATACGCACACACATATGTGTATACACCTCCCTCTGTTTTGGATTTCCTTTCCATTTAGATCACCACAGAGCAATGAGCAGGGTTCCCTGAGCTATGCAGCAGGTTTTCACCTTGAAGATTTGATGGTAATAGTAACAGCAGCTTTTATGGAACCTTAACTGACTCACTCACTCCTCAGTTCCCTGGTGTGGTTATAAGGGACACGGCGGCGGGTTTCACAGCGGTGCCCTGAACAAAGACGCCCAGCTGAGGAGGCAAGTTGGGGCCAAAGCCCAGCCTGGGCTCTCTCTGTCAAACTGCACAAACTCTTGTCATGGAAAAGTCCTATTTTCCTAATTCATATAAAGCCACTGTCTGTACTCAAGCTCAAAGAGGCTACCCATGGTATCTTTTTGAGTTTACACAAAGGTGTTAAATGGGCTATCAGAGGCCCCGGTAGAAGTATTATTATCATCCCTGTTTTCCAGATGGAGAAATTCAAGTATAGACCATGAAGTAACTGGCCTAATTTCACACAGTAGGTGGCAGAGCCGGGACTCTAAGTTGGGCAGTCTGGTTCCCTACCCACGTTCCTAACAGAAGGCTATGCTGCCCAAATATGCCTGTGTCCACTGAGCTGTAAATAAAGATCTAACTTCCTACTGCCTATGCAATCTCTTCTCTTCAATGTGCTTCTTCCTCAAAAAGTGGAAAAAGAACATAAACCCTGAAATCCACAGAAATGCCAAAATGTCTGCCACGTAGTGTCAATTCATTCAACACCATGGGGTGAAATCATAGAAATCTCTGTGATGTCACTGGACTTTAATCTCTGTATTTAAAAAATCATCACACATAGCCAAAGAATCCAACTTGAAAGAACCCTATATACAACTTGATCCTCTGTGGGATAAAAAATAAACACCCACTAACAGGGAGTGAATGGGACTAGAAGGAAGACAAGGTGCTTCATTTGAGACCATGAGGCATTTCAGAACAAAATATTCCCCTACCTATCTTCCTCTGGTTCTTTAAACTCACAAATAACGTATTACGGCAGGAAGTCTGTTCTCCTGGCTGCTTTGTGATGAAGACAGCAGGTGGAAATCCCAGCCGACTGAAGTGTTGTTCATTGCTGGGCCTCACTGACACTTCAGTGTGGCGGCTGACCCCACCGAAGGAGCAGTGCCATCTTGGTTTCTACTGGAGTGAACACTGCTCAGAATCTGTATTTAGCTCTCCTTACACAATGTTTCCTCCATAAACACTGCACATCAACAAAGAAGGAGTCCTGCCTTCCAGGTGTTACAAAGAGCCACAGGAGAACAGTGTGCTGCTGCCCCACTCTAGGTAACTTACAGCAAAAGCAAGGCTATTGGTTATACACCTAGTAGGTGAAGTGAAGTCGCTCAGTCGTGTCCGACTCTTTGCGACCCTGTGGACTGCAGCCCACCAGGCTCCTCCGTCCATGGGATTCTCCAGGCAAGAATACTGGAGTGGGCTGCCATTTCCTTCTCCAGGGGATCTTCCTGACCCAGGGATTGAACCTATATCTCCCACGTTGGAGGCAGACGCTTTAACCTCTGAGCCACCAGGGAAGCCCAAGTAGGTAGGGCTTCCCTAGTAGGTGAGATCCACATTTAACCAAAAACAAAACCAAACAGAACCCTCTGCCCACACATCATCTTGAAAAACTTCACTAATCAAAAGTGAAGAAAGAGGAAAAAAAGGGAAAATGGCATGCAAAGGTAACTGTGTTGTTGTTAGAACAGGCAATCTGTTCTAGGAAGTCCTTGGTTATATTTTTCAAACTCCTTATAATTAAGTCATCCTGCGAGATGGCCTAGAACCCATGGTATTCTACTAAATGATTAACAACTGGTTCTCAGGAGATGGGGAGGAGAGAAGAGCCAATTTCCATGGTGTAAATATTCCCACCCTTGCGGATTTCCAGCTCAGTCGATGTCACTGAACACAGAGTCAAGAGGAAATGAACACAATCTTCTCTCTTGAGCCATATGAGCTGGCTCCTGAATACCACCATGAACTTGCATTGTGTATCACATACACATCATGAGGCTGTTAACTTAAATGTGGTGTTTTAAATGTATCACTATTTCTATGACATTGGAAAATTAACAAATAACCACGGAAAGAAAAGCATATAACTGTACCAATGTTTCTAAACTTTCTCACACCTTTGTTCATAAACAGTCAACATCTTACAGAAAGATACAACTTTTCAATGCCAAGATGATATAAATCTATTGTCCTTTCAGAGGGGCTGTTTCTGATTTCCGGCTACAGGTAGGCAATCAGAAAGCAAAAGGAATTCACTGAATTCCCCAAAATTGGAGCAGTAATAATAATCCAAAGAATAGGTCTTTCCCAATTTAAAATGAAACATAAAAAGTTTACCTTTGCCCTAAATATTTCCTGGCTGTGGAACATACTCAGGTTCTTGAAAGCCTGTATTCTCTTGAGTCCCATATTTACAGACATACTTCCTTCCCCCACTTATCAGGGCTATGCTCAGTCATAGTTCAGTTGTGTCTGACTCTTTGCAACATCATGGACTGGAGCCCGCCAGGCTCCTCTGTCCATGGAATTTTCCAGACAAGAAGACTGGAGCAGGTTGCCATTTCCTCCTCCAGGGGCTCTTCCTGACCCAGGGATCGAATCCTGCAGGCGGATTCTTTACTGCTGAACCACCAGGGAAACCCCTCCACCCTTATAAGAGAACCAAAAATAATATTTAATAGCATAGCTAATAACTACCTGCATGATACAATTTTTTGTGGACAATTATGTAGATCGTGGCAATACTTTAGAAGACAAAGGGGGAAATACACTCCACCCTCTGCTTCCAACATAAGGACACAAACTATCCAAACAGGAGTGTTGACTACGCTGCTCTGGAGAGCTAGCAAAGCAGACCAGTTGCCATTTAGCCCCTGACCGACACAGGCAGCTGTTGTTTGCAGAAGGAAGAAAGGCAGGACTGGTGCGGCTGGCAACAATCGACAGCTCTGTCCTTTCTTTTCTAAACTGCTAGAACACCTGCTCCCGCCGTCTCTCCAGCCTCGTCCGTTATGCAGCATGCTGATGGCGACGGGACCAGGACACGCCACTGCGCAGCGTGCGCTGCGGACAGAGGGGCAGACCCAGCCCGCCAAGGACGCGCGTGAGCGCCCACACGCCTCCCCTCCCCACTCTCGAGGTAACACAAGCAGGCCCCTCACACCACAACATACTGAGTCGTCAACGTACAGCATTGGGAGGAATCAAAATGCAAAGACAATACTTGTTTCCCACACTGTGTCTGAGGGAGATCAAATTATTATTTCGTGGGGATTGACCTTCACATTTACTCTCTGGCCTGCCTAAGACAGGAAACACTTAAGCACTTCCCAAAGTATGTCCACCTAGTTCCGCAGGAAATTAAGAGATGATGTGGGAAAAAGGCTGCCTGGTCAAGGATGTTTGGGGAATGCTGAGTTTTTGTTTTGTTTTCCACTTTGAGCTTCTCAGAGCCAATAATACGCTAATGTGCACTGAGATCCTCCAGCGGGGGATAAAATAGTGTTTCTTAAACTATTTATCAAGTTACCAAGAGTTTATCAAGTTTACAGAGTTTATCAAGACTCTGTCAAGAAAAGTCTAGGGAGCGGAATCAGGGTTCTGTAGAATGTGTATCAGGAAACTGACTTTCCAGGGCACTGGTAGGCATAGCATGGTGGCACCAATGAGTTCGTCACATAAGTTGTTTGTTCTTTACTGTATTGGAGTCCTTGGTACTTTAGAAAATTTGAATAAGCTACTAAAATTTAAAAGCAGAAGAGCTAATATTTAAGCACAACAACAAAGGTCTTTTTTCTTGCTTCTCTAGAAAAAAATGGGGTATGGGGGGGGACTCATGAGGCACTCCTTGCCCACAGACTTGCCTTTTCTGTGCAGGTTATTTTAAACCATAAAGGAATTTTAAAAACAAACTATATAATGTACCCAGTTTATAGTGAGGTTAATGAAAGAAAAACGACAAGTGCACTGTACACAGGTGTTCAGAGAAGTGAAACAAAGGTTAAGTGAGAGTGAGGTATTGAAGAGGAAAGACTTCCCCTGAAAGTGGGGATAAGCGGAGATAGGCAAGAAGAAAGGAGGGACGGTACAGAGCTAAAGGAAATGTCAAGAACAACAGCATAAGCCTGAAACCAGTTAAGTCATAAAAACAGTCACAGACTGCTTCAAAATATAGACCTGAAACACGCTTCATTTTAAATTTGTAATTTAGTTGAGGAAAACAGTGGTCAAGAATTTTAACAATTAAATGGCTCCGAACCATAGATAGGGTCAAGTCAAGCCATTTGGCCATTGAGTCCAATCTCTAAGAGGATAAACACTAGATATTTTGTAGTTATATGACTAAGTAATTTCCAAAACAATCCCCATCACATGCCAGGTGCAAAAGCAATTACATCAAATTCCTTGCCAGTTCCACAGACCTGGGATAGCGGGGCCTCCAAGAACCAGTGAACCAGTTTGAAAAAAATTCTGGAACCTCAGGGATCCTATTACTACAAAGCACAAATAGATTTTCAAGGGCTCACTTTGAAATATTAAGCATTGTTCCACTCAGATCTTTCCACCAAGGACTGCCCTAGAACATTTATTTAAAAACCAGTGCGAACTAAGTCAGCGTCTAAAATAAAGCTTCACCTTGCTTGAAGTCATGAAGCATAATGGTTTAACGTCAGCACAGCGTGATTGGCACAATCTAAAACAACAATAACAACAACAAAAAGCTACAGAAACATTTTCATATTTTTAAGAAGTTAGATCTAACACGTGATAGAAGCTCAAAATGTACTTTTAAATCTGAGTCAAGATCTAACTATTGCTGTTCTACAATTTCTGTTATTTTTTACATCATGATCCTTCCAAGATTTCTACTAACAACTCAAAACCCCAGCCCTCAGACTTGACTAGTTTTCAACCTTTATTTTCAAAACAATGTCTTGTTTTAGAAAGATTAGCAACCGCAGACACACGAAAAAGATCATCTTCCAAAATTTTGGGAGCTACCAGAATCTTCCCTAACCTTGGCACCTTTTTTTCCTACCTCTAAGCAAAGAACTGCCTCTCTTGCTTTCTGAGCAAGTCCTTCCAACCGAGGCCCTTGCTCCCACTCCCTTCCCTCTGACCTCCTCTCCTCGGCAAACCTCTCTGCATGTGGCAGTCTTGATTCAAATATTTCTAAGTGCTTCCTACTGCCTAAAGCTCAAGCACTAACTTCAATCTGCAACATACATCTATTCCTTCCATGTATTCACCACACATATCCACGTCTCCTTGTATTTACTTGTGCCATGACCACGTCTGGAATGCCGTATCTTTATTTAACTATATATAATCCCATGTTCAAACCTCAAGATACAAATACTCTAAAATTTCCCACTAACTCCCATATCCTTCAATAAACCAAATTTATCTCCAACTCCCAAAGAACTTACTGTCTTTTATACATGAAATAGGGCTTCCCTGGTAGCTCAGCTGGTAAAGAATCTGCCTGCAATGCAGGAAACCCCAGTTCGATTCCTAGGTCAGGAGGATCCCCTGGAGAAGGAATAGGCTACCCACTCCAGTATTCATGGGCTTCCCTGTGACTCTGACAGTAAAGAATCTGCCCACAACGTGGGAGACCTGGGTTCGATCCCTGAGTTGGGAAGATCCCCTGGAAAAGGGCATGGCAACCCACCCCAGTATTTTTACCTGGAGAATCCCCAAGGACAGAGGAGCCCGGTGGGCTACAGTCCATGGGGTCGCAAAGAGTCAGACTAAGCAACAAGCACAGAACAGCACATCCATGAAATAAGACAGGGTTTGTAATCAGAAAATCCAGGCTTAAATCCCACCTCCACCACAAACTAGTATGTGATTTGGGGTGAATGCATCTGCACTGATCTTACAAGTAAGGATTAAATGAGATTATGTGTATGAGAGCACGTGAATACCAGTAATGAGAAAATGTAGCTTTGAAATGTAATTTACCTTATATTGTCATTAATACTTGTATGTTTTGTCCCTGTGTTCCTGAGTAGATTCATTCACTGAACAATTATTTACAGAGCACGTCTTCTACGCCTCGACTCTGGGGATGTATTCCCTGAATTCATGGCACTGTTTAGTAGACAGAAGATAATATGGCATGTAATACGGTATCAGGCAATAGTGCGAGCTATGAAGAAAAACAAGGCAAAATAAGGGGATTAAAAAGTGGCAAAAAAAAATGGATTGTTACTTGAGATATTTTAAAGTGAAAGGCAACACATAATCAGAGACTTTAAGACGGAGGCAGTGAGTGGTGCTCACTTCTGTGGGAAAAGCATCCAAAGGAGAGACACGCTAAGTTCAAGGCCCAAAGGTGGGGATGAGCATGAAGTGCCTCGTAAGGAAAAAGTCAAGCTACTGCTAATTCTGTTGCTAGAATGGAGGTAATAAGGTGGCGAAATGACAAGATGAGGACAGATAGGAAGCTACTAGTCTCACAGGCAACAATAAGGACCCTGGAATTTATCTCAGTGCCGTTCAAGTTCAGTTAAGTCATGCAGTCGTGTCTGACTCTGTGACCCCAGCTGCTGCTGGACTGCAGCACGCCAGGCCTCCCTGTCCATCACCAACTCCCGGAGTTTATTCAAACTCATGTCCATTGAGTCGGTGATGCCATCCAACCATCTCATCCTCTGTCATCCCCTTCTCCTCCCGCCTTCAATCTTTCCCATCATCAGAGTCTCTTTCAATGAGTCAGTTCTTCACATTAGGTGGCCAAAGTATTGAAATTTCAGGTTCAGCATCAGTCTTTCCAAAGAATATTCAGGACTGATTTCCTTTAGAGTGGACTGGCTGGATCTCCTTGCAGTCCAAGGGACACTCAAAGAGTCTTCTCCAACACCACAGTTCAAAAGCATCAATTCTTCAGCACTCAACTTTCTTTATAGTCCGAGTTGGTCACATCCACACATGACTACTGGAAAAACCATAGCTTTGACTAGACGGACCTTTGTTGGCAAAGTAATGTCTCTGCTTTTTAATATTCTGTCTAGGATGGTCATAGCTTTTCTTCCAAGGAGCAAGCATCTTTTAATTTCATGGCTGCAATCACCATCTGCAGTGATTTTGGAGCCCCCCCAAAATAAAGTCAGCCACTGTTTCCACTGTTTCCCCATCTGTTTGCCATCAAGTAATGAGACCAGATGCCATGATCTTAGTTTTCTGAATGTTGAGTTTTAAGCCAACTTCTTCACTCTCCTCTTTCACTTTCATCAAGAGGTTCTTCAGTTTCTCTTCACTTTCTGCCATAAGGGTGGTGTCATCTGCATATCTGAGATTATTGATATTTCTCCCGGCAATCTTGATTCCTGCCTGTGCTTCTTCCAGCCCAGCGTTTCTCATGATGTACTCTGCATACCAGTTAAATAAGCGGGGTGACAATATGCAAACTTGACGTACTCCTTTCCCAATTTGGAACCAGTGTGTTGTTCCATGTCCAGTTCTAACTGTTGCTTCTTGACCTGCATATAGATTTCTCAAGAGGCATGGTCTGGTCTTTCCATCTATTGAAGAATTTTCCACAGTTTGTTGTGATCTACACAGTCAAAGGCTTTGGCATAGTCAATAAAGCAGAAGTAGATGTTTTTCTGGAACTCACTTGCTTTTTTGATGATCCAACGGATGTTGGCAATTTGATCTCTGGTTCCTCTGCCTTTTCTAAATCCAGCTTGAACATCTGCAAGTTCACGGTTCACGTACTGCTGAAGCCTGGCTTGAAGAATTTTGAGCATTACTTTGCTAGCGTGTGAGATGAGTGCAACTGTGTGGTAATTTGAGCATTCTTTGGCATTGCCTTTCTTTGGGATTGGAATGAAAACTGACCTTTTCCAGTCCTGTGGCCACTGCTGAGTTTTCCCAATTTGCTGGCATATTGAATGCAACACATTCACAGCACCATCTTTTAGGATTTGAAACAGCTCAACTGGAATTCCATCATCTCCACTAGCTTTGTTTGTAGTGATGCTTCCTAAGGCCCAGTTGACTTCACATTCCAGGATGTCTGGCTCTAGGTGAGGGATCACACCATCGTGATTATCTGGGTCATGAAGATCTTGTTTGTACAGTTCTCCTGTGTATTCTTGCCACTTCTTCTTATTATCTTCTGTGTCTGTTAGCTCCATACCATTTCTGTCCTTTATTGTGCCCATCGTTGCATGAAATGTTCCCTTGGTATCTTTAATTTTCTTGAAGCTCTAGTCTTTCCCATTCTATTATTTTCTTCTATTTGTTTGCATTGATCACTGAGGAAGGCTTTCTCATCTTTCCCTTGTTATACTTTGGAACTCTGCATTCAGATAGTATATCTTTCCTTTTCTCCTTTGCCTTTCATTTTTCTTTCCACAGCTTTGTAAGACCTCCTCAGACAGCCATTTTGCCTTTTTGCATTTCTTTTTCTTGGGGATGGTCTTGATCCCTGTCTCCTGTACAATGTCACGAACCTCTGTCCAAAGTTCTTCAGGCACTCTATCAGATCTAACCCTTGAATGTATTTGTCACTTCCACTGTATAATTGTAAGGGATTTGACTTAGGTCATACCTGCATTGTCTAGTCTAGACAGCATTTTAAAAAGCAGAGACATTACTTTGCCAACAAAGGTCCGTCTAGTCAAGGCTATTGTTTTTCCAGTGGTCATGTATGGACGTGAGAGTTGGACTATAAAGAAAGCTGAGCACAGAAGAATTGATGCTTTTGAACTGTGGTGTTGCAGAAGACTCTTGAGAGTCCCTTGGACTGCAAGGAGATCCAACCAGTCCATCCTAAAGGAGATCAGTACTGGGTATTCATTGGAAGGGCTGATGTTGAAGCTGAAACTCCAATGCTTTGGCCTCCTGATGTGAAGAGTTGATTCATTGGAAAAGACCCTGATGCTGGGAGGGACTGAAGGCAGAAGGAGAAGGGGACGACAGAGGATAAGATGGTTGGATGGCATCACTGACTCAATGGACATGAGTTTGAATAAACTCCGGGAGTTGGTGATGGACAGGGAGGCCTGGCGTGCTGCAGTCGATGGGGTCGCAAAGAGTCGGACACGACTAAGGGATTGAATTGAACTCAACGGTCTAGTGGTTTTCCCTACTTTCTTCAATTTAAGTCTGAATTTGGCAATAAGGAGTTCACGATCTGAGCCACAGTCAGCTCCCAGTCTTGTTTTTGCTGACTATATAGAGCTTCTCTATCTTTGGCTGCAAAGAATATAGTCAATCTGATTTTGGTATTGACCATCCGGTGATGTCCATGTGTAGAGTCATCTCTTGTGTTGTTGGAAGAGAGTGTTTGCTATGGCCAGTGCGTTCTCTCGGCAAAACTCTATTAGCCTTTGCCCTGCTTCATTCTGTACTCCAAGGCCAAATTTACCTGTTACTCCAGGTACTTCTTAACTTCCTACTTCTGCATTCCAGTCCCTCAGTGAAAAGAGTTCTGAGCAGGGAAGCACTATGACTTAATTAACATTAAAAAATTATGCTGACCATTGTATGGGGAGTTGACATGGGGGGGATAAGTGGGTAAGACTGAGGACAGAAAGACCATTGAGGGCGCAACTACATAGATTAGGTGAGAAAGATGGTAACTGGGATGACGTTGGCAGCTGAGGGAATGATGAGAAGTGGTCTAATCCCAGGTTTATCTTGAAGGCAGAAGCTAAAGGATTTGCTGATGGCATGTCCAAATGTGAGGTATTAGCAAAGGAGAAGACCTGAGAATCTCTGTACATTTTGATCATGAACAACAGGTGCTATTGAGATAGGGAAGACTTGGAGAGGAGCAGTTTTGGAAAGAAAAATCAAAAGTTATATGTTGTTCTTATTAAGGTTGAGAGGACCATGTGATATCCAAGTAGAGACACTGGGGAAACCCACATACTAGAGTTCAAAGGAAAGGACAGAGCTACACATTTGGACATGGATGATGAGATAAAGTCACCCCTAAAGGGTGCAGGAGTAGAGGTCCAAGGACTGAACCTAGGGGTCAGTCAGCAATTGCAAATCAGGAAAAAGAGGGGAGTCCAGCAAAGGTGAACAAGAAGGAATGGCTAATGAATTAGGAGGACAATTAGAAGATAAGAATGTCCTAGCAGCTAAAGAAGAAAAAAGTGTTTGAAGAAGAAAGGGGAGGATAATGGTCCAATGGTGCTGGAAGGTTGTATAAGATGAGAACTGGGAATTGTCTGTTGAACTTGGGCAAAGAAAGACACAGGTCACCCTTGACCTGGGTAATTTCTACAGAATGGTGAGGACGCCAGTATACTAGAGTGGATAAGAAGGAGAACACAGTCAACTCTGCATTGAGTAGGTTTGGAGAAGAAGGTGAAGATGTGTAGTTTAGGAAGGGCACTTGCTAGAGGAATGACCCCAGAGAAAAGGAGAAGGCAATGGTGTAGGAAAGAGAGGAAGTGACAACTGAAGAAGCAGAGAGAAAGTCTTTGAAGAGGTGAGGGGAAGTAGCTCACGAGGCCGAGGACAGGCCTTAGATGTGAGGAGAGAGGTCGTGCAGTCAGGGAAGGAAGGCAGAGTAAATGGGTACAGATGCAGCAGTAAGTGTAACTGCTAATCTGAACAGATAAGCAGTTCTCATCAGGACGCTTTTAGAAGCCATCAGTTGAGGATAAAAAAAAAAGGAGAAGGATGTTGGAGATTTAGGAAAGAGAAACAGGAAGACTGGGGCTAGTGAACTGATACAGGGACAGTGAATAAGTGTGGGCTGCCATGTGATGTCCATTCTCTGCTTCAGCCTTCAAGAACCTCTAGAGCGGGACTCTCCTGGTGGGTTCAGGGGCTGAGACTCTGCGCTGCCAATGCAGGGGGCCTGGGTTCGAACGCTGGTCAGGGAACCAGATCCCACATGCCACAACTCAGAGTCCACAAGCCAGGCTTCCTTCACGGTCCAGTGGTTAAGAATGTACCTGCCAATGCAGGGGACACGGGTCCAATCTCTAGTTCAGGAAGACTCCACATGCCACAAGGCAACCAAGCCGATTAGACACAACCACCAAGCCCGATCTCTAGAGCTCCACAGCCCACGCTCAGCACCAGGAGAAGCCACTGCAGTAAGCAGCCCAAGCGCCGAAACTAGAAAGTAGCCCTCACTCATGACAACTACGGAAAGCCTGTGCACAGAAATGAAGACCCAGCACAGCCAAAAATAAAATAAATAATAAGTATTTTTTTGAAAAGAATTCACATGCCACAACTAAAAGATCCTACACGCCACAGCTAAGACCTGGCACAGCCAAATAAATTTTTAAAAATTTTTTGCTTTAAACGAAGAACCTCTACAGCTTGCAATTGTTATCAAAGAGACATGCACTTAACAACGAGCCTGATTTCTTTGAGAAACAGAAGATGTTTGCAAACCAGCGATGATGGTATCCTGAGAAAGGGGTGTTAAAACTAAAAAGAAAGTTTTTCTGGAATATTTGTCACCAGCCCTGCCTTGGACACTATGACAAGTGCCTAGGACTACAAGCATGGCCTGAAGCCACATTCAGTCATCTCATCTTGACAAGTCCACGGGAGTCCCTGGTGAAAGGGACATTCCAGAGAAACAACACTTCAGAAATTTGGGGAGTCTACCAAAAGAGGAGGGAGAAAATAAAACAGATCAGTATGGTATGATTTTTGAGTTCGCACCACAATCGTATATTCTGGAGTCATATAAGTGAACCCATTTCCTCCAAAGAGGAGCAAGATAAACAGGTAAAGGAATGTCAGTCACTCAAATGTGGTTACTTCATTTCAGTTGTTGTGTGTGTGTTGTGGGGATGCAGAGTGGAGGTTAAAAGTATCAGTGTCCAACTACTAAGAGGTACAGCTCATCAATTTTCTATTTTCTAAAGAGATATCATGATCTTCAGCCTCCATGAATTCACAGGATGACCCTGTGACATCATTATAAATATCATGGTGAAAGCTGCCCATTTGACTACATTTAAGAGAAACCATGATGACAAATCCTCTGCTGAGACTTTTGAGAAGAAAGATTTAAAAATCACTAAGATAAAACACTTTGCCTGGGTTCCCCAGGGTCATGTGACAGATTTGCAGCTTCAAAAATTAGAGTCGTTTCACAAGTTAGTTTCACGCACAATCCCAACATACAAAAACCCAGAGTCGGAAATCTGAGTTGCTATATTTGGCCACATGCTATATTGGCCAAATAACAGACAATAACAGTGTACAAAAGTAAACAGGACTCCAAAAGGTAGCTGGAGTGTCAACACCAACTTTAATCTTACCTGAAGGACAGAAAATCAAATACCTGGTAGTACAGACCAACACGCGTGCTCAGGCGCTCAGTCCTGTCCGACTCTGCGACTCCATGGATGGAAGCCTACCAGGCTACTCTGTCCCTGGAATTCTCCAGGCATGAATACTGGAGTGGGTTACCATTTCCTCCTCCAGAGGATCTTCCCAACCCAGAGAAAGGACCCATGTCTCTTGTGTCTCCTGCACTGGCAGGCAGATTCTTTACCACTCAGCCACCAGGGAAGCTCCCAATTCAGTAGTATGTAGACCAAAATCACCACTATTATTTGAGATATCGTTCTCATTTACATGGCTTTGCCACAAATTTTTTACTTCCCTTATGTTAAAGGATGCAAATTTAAGTTACTCACATGCTCAGAATATATGTGAACTAAAGGCAAAATTCAAGTGATAACCAGAAAATGTATTGTACACCACATCAGAAAATAAATCCACTTTTTATTATTTCAATTTGTCATAATGAGAATCCTTGAAGAATGTGGTAGAAATTTCTGCAAACTCTTCCATCAGTAGAATGAGACTTTACCCAGTAGGATATGTTAAGACTGCAGGAATAAAGCAAAGAAACTCTCCACCATGCGCAGTTTTTCAAGGTAAAAGAAAATCCTTGTGAAATCCCAGCAGTGGAAGGAAATGAGGAACGATGATTAATAACACTTTGATTCATGGGTGGGGGATCATAAATGGTGTGCTCTCTGAAACAGGATACGTCTGTTCCACTTGGGATCCCTCATATTTGAACATCCATCTTTCTTGTTCATAGGAGGCCCTTCTTACCAGGGCCACCACCTTTTTTCCTGGTGGCCATAGCAGTCTAGAGATGGCCCTGTTTCTCCCAAGGTCAGTATATTCGATTTTAAGCTGTCCTTGCAGGACCAGCAGTGGGAGAGTAGAACCACCAGGGTCATGAAACGTGCTTTGAAATCCATCCACCATGCTCTTAGAAAGTGCAAACCGGTCGATGTGAAAACATCACACAGAGCTGCTCAGCATCCATCAGCATCAGCTACTCAACCTGTGAGCAGACGAGCCTTCAGATGATCACAGACTCAGGCTTCAAGTCTTCCAGCTGAGGCCTCAGACAGACAAAACTAGGTTCAGCCTAGGTGCCGAGGACCCCTGGCCCCACAGCTCCTGCCTGAACCCCTGGGGGCGAGCGCCCTATGTATATATACACTATTATGTAACACTTCCAGGGGGTCTCGGGAAGTACCCTGGAATCAAACACAATATTTCTGTGGTGAAACATTTGAATGGTCACATTAAAAGGAACAAATAAAAATAATGACGAGCCTGAAGTCATTTACGATCAAGTCAGAGTTCTGTTACTAAATGAATTACAAAAGGAAGGAAGGGAGGGATAGAAGAAGGGAAATTTTCACAAACAAAAACAATTAAAAAAAAAAACAAACAAATTTTTTAAAGTAGCCTTCTCAACTTAGTTCTGGGTTGCCAGGAGTGTATTAGTCCAAAAGGAAAGTCTGAGATTTTAAACGTACAGAATATGTGCCAAACAGTAGACAGGGGTCCCAGGAAACACAAAGAGATGAGAGGCACCCCCACTGCACATTTCTATGTTCTGCATGCAGAGAGGTATGCTTCTGGCCACTGTGATCCAGGAGTAGAGCTACCCTGCAGAATATGCAGTGATTCCACAAATACCGGTGTGTATTACTAGAGGAAAGACACTGTGCTGGATACAAGAAACAGAATGATGAGGTATGTGGAGGGGAGCAAGTCATTAAATTACACACACGCAAAAATACAACTGCTGTAGTTTCCAGAAAGGAAAAATACATGGGGCCAGGAGAGCTTAGCATGTGATCTGCTCAAGAAAGTGGCTTCTGAACTGAGAATGACAAGGAGGTAAGAAAGGAAGAAGAAGGGGAAGCGCCTTCCAGGAAGAAGAAATGACGTGGGCACAGCCCGGTGGAAAGACGGAACAGGACACCTGAGGGGCAGGAAGAAGGATCAGAGAGGAGGAGCTCAGAGAGCTGAGTGAGCAGACCCTCAGGCCTGGCTGGAGCTGCGGGTGGACAAGGACCAGTGCCAAGTCTTCCGGGGCACTTGAAGAAATGTCACCTGAGCCCAGGAACAATGAGAAGCCGTGGGATGAACGTAAGCAGAGTTGGGAAGGGTGACAGATCAGGTAAATCTCACTATAAGGAAAGGATCAGGAGAAGGGCAAGTGGCCGTGGATGAAGAACAACACTGGGACGCTTTTGCTAAAGACTTGCTACTTGGAAGCCACGCCACAATCAACCAGAAATGGTAGATTTCTACCAATCCGAAATGCCTCGGTCCTGGATTCAAGCTATTAAACATGTGTCACAGATTTACTGGCAAAGGTAAAACCATGAATCCTCTCTCATCTTCTCCTGTTCTGTCTGAGCCCCAAAAAACAGATAATAGAGCCTTCTAGGCTCGAGGCTATGGCTGATAACATAAATGGGAGTTTATTAAAAAAAGAAAAAGTCACCTTTAGGAAGTCAATTGTGCCTAGATCTTAAACAGCTGATACTTGGGTCATCCTCTCCAAGCTCTGAAGGGGGCCTTTGGGGTTGTAGAAAAGAAATTCATAGTTAAAAAAAACACAAGAAATGTATTCAACTGGTTCTCGAAATATACGTCTCTTTGAGACCTTCCTGGGAATAGATGATTATAGCAGCACAGAAGGCAATATCTGGGGGATTTAATATTTTATTCAGTTTTCAGGTGGTTCAAGATCCTGGATCCACTCCAAGGAGCTTCATCCTGAGAACTGAGAGTTCCACCATGTTGGTGCTAAAAATTGCTCTGGCCTTGCACATAATATAAACTACACATAAGAGATCAATGTGAGCTATTAAACCTATGTCGACTGACTTCATATGAAGATGGAATTCTAATATAAACTCTGAAAAAGTAAAAGGTCTATTTTAAATTTCCGGGCAATTACCCATGAGGCAAAATGTTGCCTTTTGCCAGCTGTCTCAGTTTTTTGGGGGAAAAAACCAAACAGATTTTTCCTCTTTTATGTTTCATATCCAAGCCACAAGCCAGAAAACACTGGTATTTACTCCAATGTTAATAAAAGTAAATGGCTCTGTGGTTTGGGGTCACTGATATAAAACTTGTGCTCTTTTTAGTTTACGTTATGTACAAAAGTTCAAAATTTCAAGATGCATCCAGAACTGATGACTTACTTATGCTTGTCTATGGTGATTCAAAACATTTTTTTCAGTTTATGTTTGAATTACTTCTGCTTTTCTATGCCAAACGCGCTCATGATTCTTGTGGGATTCTTTTTCTCTCTTCTTTTTTTACCTTTATGATGCTAGAACTTTTTTTCTGCCTGAGCCGCCTCCTTGCTGTAATCTACTCAAGGAGAAAGTCAAACCCATAAGGAGCTACATGACCAATGAAACTCTCGTCTTAAACCGTAAGTTACCAATAAAGATTTTTTCCCCAGAGAAATGGAATTTAATTAATCCTTTTTGCAGTTGCCTTTTTATTTCCTAAAGGATACAAGTCAACTGGGGCCAGTACAAGCAACTTGAAAAAAACATTCTAGGACCTAATACACAGATGCCAAACATACTGCTTCCCTCCCAAATCCATCAGGTCCCCACACCAGATGTTGGGGCTGCATACACCCAAAGTTCAGCACGCTTTCAAGTCAGTCTTTCCATCAGCCAGATGCTCAAGTCGACAGTTTCCTTTATAACTATTTATCAAACAAAGAGAATTGCACAGACCTGAAGCAGGAGCCCACCCCTGCCCCTGCCTCCTTGGCAACGCTGGCCAAAATGCTAAATAGATCCGTCTTCTGCATGCTGTCCAAAAACACGCTACTGATTTAGACAGACCTGCAGAACAATCAATCATGGTCTCAGCCCTGATGAACGGCCAGGGGCTGTACACGTTCATTTCATTGGGATCTTACTTAGGTCTGAGGACTTCTCTCCTTTATGTTTTCAAACTATGGTAATCATTTCCATGCAAAGCTAAGGAATGGCAGGTGGGGGGAAATGCCACTTGGGCTAATGTTTTGCTGCTGGCTTTCATAACTTAAGTCCTCAAAAGAAAATATTCCAGATTATGTTGAGGGCCTCCCAGCCCTTCCGAAACTGCCAAGCTTTTCAGAACCTAACAGAAATCAGGCACTGGCCCCCAAGGCAACCCTGGTAAGGTCTGTCTCCCCTTTCTGCTAGTTTTGTATTGTCTGTCATAGACATCCTAAGGGAATAAATATATAAGCTAAGACTATATTTCTGTCTCATGTGATTAGATAACAATACAATGAAATAGGAACACAGACCCTCAGATTCTTAAAAAACATCTGTAATTTTCTTTTATGGTTTTTTTTTTTTTCTTTTCCCCCATTTTATAAGCAAAAGACTGAAAATTGTGCAACTCACTATAGAACTATGCATCAAATGAGGCGAAATCTCTTTGGTCATTTAAAGCAGACAAAGAAGTTAAGTCCAAACAAATTGCATCTAGCATTGCTAGGCCCCAACAGAGAGAAAGGCGGTCAAGAACATGGATTCTGAAGCCAGACAGCCAGGGGCTGAAACCCTGTTCCTCCACTTCCCATCGAAGAGTGAGTTATACTTCAACACTGTCTGCCTCAGTTTCCCCGTTTGTGAGTTAAAGATAACAACAGTGCCCAATTCATAATGATTTTCCTGAAGAGTCGATGAATTCGTAAATGCTTAGGAAGCACTCATGTTTAGGAGAGGACCTGGCAGACAGTAATCACCATATAAATGTTCACCATTACTATTTCCACAAAATGATAAACATACCAGATTATTGCATCTTGTTCATTAAACAAACAAAAAGAAATAAGGAACAAGAGGGTCATTCAGAAATGATTTGTTTGGAAGAAAAACAAAACAAAACCTAGCAATTTCCAAATAGCCACCGGCAGTGCCTGCTGCATCCAGGTCCTCAGGGAACTCAGAAGAGCAGGGAGGCCATCGGGGCAGGCATTTTCTCACCACCCTGCAAGTCACTTTGGCTGTAAATATCAACTGCACAAAGTGAAATAAAAAGCTTAACTACAAAAGGAAAAGACCAGAGGACACACCTTCTCAGCCACTCACAACAGCACACGAGTGAACCAAGAGAGGGCCAACAGGCAGAAAAACCTGTGACCAAGGCGGGCCACTCTTTTCAAAGACTGAGTTGAACTAGAGTGTGCGGTGAGCAGTGCTCCAACAAGGCTGGGGCTCCCGGAGGCTGGCAGCTGCCCCAGGAAGCAGAACTTGCTGGGAATGGCTCTCACGTCACCATAAATCTGAAGTGATAACCATCTAATGTTCTGAATGCCATGATCAAGTCACCTTAAGCCCACCCTGTAGACTGAAATATTTAGCTTTGCTAAACATTAACACAAAGGGATAGATAGTCATTCTTGGACATGTATCTAGAAAGAAACCTTGTTCGATAGTATACATGCACCCCAATACCCACTGCAGCACCGCTGACAATAGCCAAGACATGGAAGCAGCCTACACGTCCACTGACAGATGAATGGATAAAGATGTGGTACGGATGTATGATGGAATAGTATCCCGCAATAAAAAAGAATGAAATAACACCATTTGCAGCAAGATGGATGGACTTCGAGATTATCATACTAAGTCAGTCAGACAGAGAAAGAAAGACATATGCTATCACTTACATGTGTAATCAAAAAAAAAAAAAATGATACACATCAACTTATCTACAAAATGGAAATAAACTCACAAGACTTGGATAATGAACTTACAGTCATGGGGAGGGGGAAGGTGGGGGTGAAGGACAGTCTGGGAATTTGGGATTGACACACGTCAAGGTCTAACTCTAGACATAATGCAAGTCGTGTCTAACTCTTTGCAACCCCCATGGACTGTAGCATGCCAGGCTTCTCTGTCCCTCACCATCTCTCAGAGTTTGCCCAAGTTCCTGTCCATTGAATCAGTGATGCCATCCAGCCATCTCATCCTCTGTCACCCTCTCCTCCTTCTGCCTCCAATTGTTCCCATCATCAGGGTCTTTTTCCAATGAGCCAGTTGTTCACATCAAGTGGCCAAAGCATTAGAGCTTCAGCTTCAGCATCAGTCCTTCCATGAATATTCAGGATTGATTGCCTTTAAGACTGACTGGCTTGAACTCCTTGCTGTCCAAGGGACTCTCAAGAGTCTTCTCCAGCACCATAGTTTGAAAGCATCAGTTTTTTGGCACTCTGCCGTCTTTACGGTCCTGCTTTCACAACGACCATAGCTTTGACTATACATACCTTTGTCAGTAAAGTGATGTCTTTGCTTTTCAATACACTGTCTAGGTTTGTCATAACCTTCCTGCCAAGTCGTCTTCCAATTTCATAGCTGCAGTCACCATCCGCAGTGATTTTAGAGCCCAAGAAGAGGAAATGTTACTGCTTCCACATTTTCCCCTTCTATTTGCCATGAAGTGATGGGACCGGATGCTATGATCTTAGTTTTTTAATCTTGAGTTTTAAGTCGGCTTTTTCACTCTCCTCTTTCACCCTCATCAAAAGGATCTTTAGTTCCTCTTCACTTTCTGTCATTAAAGTGGTATCATCCGCCATTATGAGGTTGTTAATATTTCTCCTGGCAATCTTGGTTCCAGCTTGTAACTTAGCCAGCCCGGCATTTCTCATGATGTGCTCTGCATATAAGTTAAATAAGCAGGGTGACAGTAAACAGCCTTGACGTACTCCTTTCTCAATCCTAAACCAGTCAGTTGTTCCACATAAGATTCTAAATGTTGCTTCTTGACCCACATACAGGTTTCTCAGGAGACAGGTAAGATGGCCTGGTAGTCCCATCTCTTTAAGAGTTTTCCAGTTTGTTAAGATCCACATAGTCAAAGGCTTTAGCACAGTCAATGAAACAGAGGTAGATGTTTTTTCTGGAATTCCCTTGCTTTCTCTATGACCCAGCAAATGTTGGCAGTTTGATCCCTGGTTTCTCTGCCCTTTCTAAACCAACCCAGCTTGAACATCTGGAATTTCTCAGTTCACGTAATGCTGAAGCCTAGACTTGAAAGATTTCGAGCATAACCTTACTAGCATGGGAGATGAGTGTAACTGTCTGATAATTTGAACATTCTTTAGCTCTTCTTGGGAACTGGGGTGAAGACTGACCTTTTCCAGCCCTGTGGCCACTGCTGAGTTTTCCAAATTTGCTGACATACTGAGTGCAGCACTTCAATAGCATCATCTTTCAGGATTTTTAATAGCTCTGCTGGAATTCCATCACCTCCACTAGCTTTACCAGCAGCAGTGCTCCCTAAGGCCCACTTGACTTCACACTCCAGAATGACTGGCTCTGGGTGGCCGACCACACCAACATGGTTATGCGGGTCATTAAAACCTTTTTTGTACAGTTCATCTGTGGAGTCTTGCCACCTTTTTGATCTCTTCTGCTTTTGTTAGGTCTTTACCATTTCTGTCCTTTATTGTGCCCATCTTTGAATGTTCCTTTAAACATCCAAATATTTCTCTGATATTAACTTTGATATCTGAAACGTTCCTTTGATATTTCCAATTTTCTTCAGGACATCTCTGCTGCTGCTGCTAAGTCACTTCAGTCGTGTCCGACTCTGTGTGACCCCATAGACAGCAGCCCACCAGGCTCCTCCGTCCCTGGGATTCTCCAGGCAAGAACACGGGAGTGGGTTGCCATTTCCTTCTCTCCTTCTGTCGTTTCCCTCTATTTCTTTGCATTGTTCACTGAAGAAGGCCTTCTTGTCTCTCCTTGCTGTTCTCTGGAACTTTGCGTTTAGTTGGGTGTACCTTTCCCTTTTTCCCTTGCTTTTTGCCTCTCTTCTTCCCTCAGCTATTTGTAGAGCCTCCTCAGAGTTTGGGGTTGATTTGTACACACTACTATATTGAAGAGAGAACCAATAAGGACTACCTGCAATAAATTAATTAATTAAAACAAAAGTTTTACAGGTATGGATAGAAAAATTACGCACAGAATTTTAGGGCTGGGTGGAGAAGACTCTTGAGAGTCCCTTGGACTGCAAGGAGATCCAACCAGTCCATTCTAAAGGAAATCAATCCTGAATATTTGTTGGAAGGACTGATGCTGAAGTTGAAACTCCAATACTTTGGCCACCTGATGTGAAGAGCTGACTCACTGGAAAAGACCCTGATGCTGGGAAAGATTGAGGGCAAAAGAAGAGGGCCACAGAGGATGAGTTAGCTGGATGGAATCACTGAGTTTGAGCAGGCTCCGGGAGATAGCGGAGGACAGAGGAACCTCGTGCGCTGCAGTCCATAGGGTCGCAGAGTCGGACACGACTGAGCACCTGAACAATGACAACCACGCTCTGCAAAGTCCTCCAGAAACAAGAGCCGGCCTCTCTGGCCTTCCTCCTGCCTTAATGCGGGTCCACCACCTGCCCTCTGTCTCTGTCCTACCTCTTTCTTGGAAGGCTTTGTGGCCCAGACCTGAGTTTGTGACGATCTTCCCCGCAGGACCAGAATTACCCCCGCTCTCTCAGTTCTGCTGTCTCACAGCCCACCCTCTATGTCCTCTGTCTCCAAACCCTGAACCTCTCAGACCCTCTAGGGGTGGGCCCAGCACCAGTGTTTCAAACAAGGCCCACCCCACCCCCACCCCAAAAAGACTCTCGCTCTGGCTTAGACTCCGCATCCCTTTACGAGGCGGGGCTGGCTCTGTCGTTCGCCACGCCCAGGGCCTACTGCAGGGCTGGTCACACGGTAAAAGCTCAAAAATATTTATTTAACGAATGAATCCACAGCAATTTCAACTGCAAAAAGGATGTAAGTCTTCAAATCTCTTCTTCTGCAAATGAGAGGCTCCCCCAGTCCATGTCTCCCTGACCCCAAACCTCATCTGCACGCCACCCTGGGTAGCATCTCCAAACAGATCCCTAACTCTGTTTCCTAGTGGCAGCATCTGCTCCCCTGCTATCCGTTTATCCTTGACACTACCTCCCACCTACTGGATCAACTTTTTGTTTCCGTTGAGATCTCCAATTGCCCTATTCTCCTAACCCATCGCTTCTGCTTTGGCTTCGACAACCTTTCTTTTCAGTTGGGCTGCATGACTGACAGTTTTAGATGGAATCACCATCTCCTGATTTGCCAAGGCTTGGACCACAGGTACTCGTCTGCACCTATACCCTTAAACAACTCAATTTAGTGGGTGGCTCTCTTCCCAGAACTTCAACCACCACTTCAATGAGAGCAAATTTCAAATTTACATTACAAGTTCAGTCTCTAACAAGATCCCAATATGACGCCTAGATAGCTTCACATACATAGCTTTCTGGATACCAACAAGTTTAGCATCTCTCTTTCCAAAGCAGATCCTTCTCCTGGTTTTCCTGTCACTTCTAAAACTACTAGTAGTACCTTTGCCACAGAGATAAATGTCAGCACCTGTCTTCTCTCCACACGCCCCCCTGCCCCCGGTCTTCCTCATTCCATTATTTTATAAGGTCTGTTCAATTTATTCCTTCACTGCCTCTCAAATCTAAATTTACTTTTCTATTTGCACTATCCTAATACATCCTAACGACAGCTTATATACCAGCACTGCCCAATAGAGCCCTCTATTCTATATCTGCACTGTCCAATATGGTGGCCACTAGCCCCATGTGACTATTGAGCACCTGAAATACAGCTAGTGCACCTAGGAAATGCGGATTTTAAATCTCATTTCATGTAAGTAGTTACAGGTGGCTCATGGTGACCATATTGGACACTGTTAATTACTCCCCATTGTCTCAGCATCAGTTCAGTTCAGTTTAGTTCAATCGCTCAGTCATGTCCGACTCTTTGCAACCCCATGAATTGCAGCATGCCAGGCCTCCCTGTCCATCACAAACTCCCGGAGTTTACTCAAACCCATGCCCATCGAGTCGGTGATGCCATCCAGCCATCTCATCCTCTGTCATCCCCTTCTCCTCCTGCCCCCAATCCCTTTCAGCATCGGGGTCTTTTCCAATGAGTCAACTCTTCACATGAGGTGGCCAAAGTATTGGAGTTTAAGCCTCAGCATCAGTCCTTCCAATGAACACCCAGGTCTTATCTCCTTCAGGATGGACTGGTTGGATCTCCTTGCAGTCCAAGGGACTCTCAAGAGTCTTCTCCAACACCACAATTCAAAAGCATCAACTTTTCGGCACTCAGCTTTCTTCACAGTCCAACTCTCACATCCATACATGACCACTGGAAAAACCATAGCCTTGACCAGACAGACCTTTGTTGGCAAAGTAATGTCTCTGCTTTTAATATGCATAGATATAGCCGATTATAATATCATATGTGCCAGTCACTTGGTGCCTCTCAGATCCATTTGCTGCTGCCCAGCCCCATCTGTTTTACATCACAGGGGACTCTGAGTTCCCAGCTTCCTCTGACAAGTGGCTTCTAAGCAAGTTGTCAGTGAGCAGCTTTGGGAAAGAGTGGGCAGGAGCAGTAGAAAAGTCAGGGAGCTTCTCCATCCCTAGCGTTGCCTCAGGAGGCATTTCTAGCAGCAGTCACCTCCCTTCCAGAGTTCCAGCTCTCACTGGCAGTCTTCATCACAGTTCTGTCTCCCACTGAGCAGCCCCACTCTCTGGGCTCAGGTCACACTATTTTCTCCCTGGATCCTTTCAGCTCTAGGAATAGTAGCACCTTCCTACCATTACTAATCTCTGGGTTGGCTCACTGTGGGTCTAGGCTTCTTAGCCCTTAAACCATCTGTGTAACCAGTCCATCTATTAAATTCCCTCTGTTAAAATATCCAATATGGTTTTTGTTTTCCTTAGGAAAGACTGATGAGACTCCACCCAAACGAGTCTCCTCTTTAATTTATTCTGATAATTGTTATCATGAAACCAGCCATCATCTTCACCATCAAAACAGGATGTGATATAAAAGTATATCAGAAATCATCTTTTAAACAGTGCTTATGTCAAGCTTTGGGGTTTTGACATATCATAGCTCATTTTTTCCTTATAAAACCCTAGGAGGTCAATATTTTTATCCCCATTTTATAACTGAGTCCAGTGAGGCTTAGAGAGAGGCTTACACAGATTAAATAGCAACCAAGTGACTCAGCGTGTCTCAAGAGTGCATATCAGGTCACACAAATTCCTTCCTCTCTAGTACACTATTCAGACACTGTCAACTACTCCCCATTGTCTCAGGAAAAAGTTCAACTTCCTCAGCCTGCTCTTCAAAAGAGAGTCTCAGCCATCCAGTTTTAATTACCCTTCTAGTCACAGCTCTACTTTCTCCTTATTCATATCCAGACTGACAACATGCAGCTTTCCCTACATATGGAATAAGTGTTTTCCCACCCCTATTCTATCCCTTAGGCACCTGTCAAGGCCTATGCAAAATTCAATTTGACTTCAGCATAATAATTATAATTATTGGTGCTTTGGAAACAGCATTATAATTCCATCTGTGCCAGTCATTTGTTACTCAGATCCATTCCTTGCTGCCCAAACCCCCTCTCGTTTTACATCACAGAGAGGTGATATCTACTGTTTCCAAAGCACCATCATCTCACCTTTCTCTGAAATTCCCCACTTAATAAGTTCTCATTTATTTCTCTAATGTTTGGCTTGTATTCTAGCTGTGTTCTTATCTTAATATTACCTTTATAAAACTGCAAAGTCTTTGGGGAGAATAGACGGTGTTTTAAAGATTTTTTTTTTAATCTCTCATCAGCATCTAAGAGTGACATTTACAAATGAACTTTTAGATGATCTGCAAAACATTGTTTAGGTCATTTACACAACCCTTCACAGATGCAGCATCATGTGATTTCTCAGAAAAAAATGGAAGTCAAAGACCTAGGTTCTGTCCAAATTCCTACCTTCACCATATTAGGGGCACAGACTCTACAGTCAAACTGCCTATGTTTTAACTCAGCTGCAGCTCCTAACATCTGTATAATCTGGGACGAGCTGCTTAACAGGCTTCCCTTGTGGCTCAGCTGGTAAAGAATCCACCTGCAATGTGGGAGAGCTGGGTTCGATCACGGGTTGGGAAGATCCCCTGGAGAAGGGAAAGGTTACCCACTCCACTATTCTGGCCTGGAGAATTCCATGGACTGTAAAGAGCATGGGGTCACAAAGAGTTGGACATGACTGGGCGACTTTCACTTTCACTTAACTACGAGGGCTACTGTTTTCTCACCTTTAAAATGAAAATGATAAAACGACTTTATAGTTCTACCAGGAGAAATAAATGAGATATTTATACCAAGTGCTTACTTACAATAGTGCCTGGAATATACTAAGTGCTCAATAAATGTTAGTTCTTACTAATATGACATCACCTCCCAAACCAGTGGTATGGTGGAACTGGTTAAAACGCACCTAACTTCCATAAGTCATGGAGGTAAAGATCTCAGATCCCATAATCTCCCTCTAGGTTTTACTGTGGCCTTCAGAAAACAGATAGTCTGTACCTATAAACAATAATCAAATTTATTATAAGTAGAATAATGTCAATGAGTCTGTGAAAGCAAGATAAAACTGACCGTTGAAAAGTTAAAATATTTCAAAAAGCTTGTCTAAATTGAAAGTTATGTATCCAATAAACCCACTGTATCTGTTAGAGCATGCCTCCCATAGGGAAGACACAGACATGGTCCCTGTATTTAACTAACGTATAAATTCTGGGTTTTTAGGTTCGCTGTGCCGTTTCCAAACGGTCCTCCCCCTCTGCGTTCTGATGGTCTAGCTCTGATGGTCTGCGCATCAGTGACAGAGTACTGGCTGGCATCGCTTTCTCACACAGTAACAGGACATTGTCCGTGTCCTTGAAACCCAGCCCCCACAGAGTGGGGAAGTCTAGGCCACACGGAGAGGCCACAAGCAGGTATGACGGTGTCAGTCCTCCCCGAGGTCCCACTGGCCTCCAGCATCATCCATGAAACATGTGAGCAAGCGAGCCACAGATCATTCCAGCCCCCAGCCCTTGAGCTGACCCAGCAGATGTTGAGTGGAACAGAGACAAGCTACCCCTGCAGAACTCTGACCAAAGTGCAGGTCTGGGAGTGAAACAAAGTCTGTCATGGTTTTTAGCCACCAAGTTTTGGGGTAATTAGTGAAGGAGGCATAGTAACTAAAGCAGACGGTATGTTACGTGGCAACAGCTAACTGATAAAGGCAGAGTCTTCCACCTGCTCACACCTCAGTGCATCTTCTTCAAAACCGCCAAGCTGGTCAAGGAAGGTGGTCCAGGGCACAGTATCACACTAAATCTAAATCTGATCATTTTTTATTTGTTTAATTAGTTAAGACAACATATATTACTTGCTGCACCTGGGAAATCTGTGATTGCTCTTTTGGGCAAGAAAAGTTCATCCCTCTTTCCCCGAATCAAATAAATATGATAAGAAAAATTAGGAAAAAATGCATCAGAGTAGTATAGATTTCGGAAAACTACAAAAAAAAGAGAATCCAATTGGATTGTTCATTTTCTCTGTTAATAATATGGTGTGAGCCCTAAAACCAACATTAATAATAAGCTGTATGAAAAATATAAAATAGCCATTTTCCAAAATAATACCTGATAAAGCTATGCTGCTACTGAGTTATAAGTTTTATAACTCTGATGGATCAAATATTCTTTTTGACAAAATCATTACTGTAATAAAAGATACTGAGCTAGCTATTCCATCAATATCATAAAAACCCAAACTCATGCAGGTTAAAAAAAAAAAGGCAGGTGTCTCAGATCCGGGAACTAAATAAAAACAGAAATAAAGGAATGTTTAAAAAACAAAAGGACATACTACATAGCACAGGGAACCCTGCTTAATTAAGTGGCGGCCTGGATGGGAGAGGCGTTTAGGGGAGAATGGATACGTGCGTATGTATGGCTGAATCCCCTTGCTGTCTACCTAAAACTATCACAACATTGTTAACTGACTATACTCCAATACAAAATTAAAAGGCTTTTAAAAAGCAGTAAGTTTTGAATATTGGGAACATATTCAATATGCTATGATAAACCAGAATGGAAACGAATATGAAAAATAATACACACACACACACATACACACACGGTGGTGATTTAGTCACTGAGTCATGTCCGACTCTTGCGACCCCATGGACTGTAGCCTGACAGGCTCCTCTGCCCATGGGATTCTCCAGGAAAGAATGCTGGAGTGGGCTGCCATTTCCTTCTCCAATATATATATACACATATGTATGTATAATTGACTCACTTTGCTATATAGCAGAAATTAAACACAGCATTGTAAATCAAGAAAAAAGAAATGTTAAAATATGAACTCACCAACTGGTAAGTAATCATATTAATATTATATTAGTAGGTATTAATGAACAAGGAATTTCTAAATCTTTAGGGTCACATCAGAAACTACCACCATTGGATATGGTGTCTGAAGTCCGTAAGTCCGTCCTTAGGAACAGGTTAATGTAGCCAAAATGATTAACAAAACTCTTGACATTCTAGAGTAACCACAGCAGTTAACAATGTAGGGCTTAAATAATTCATCAAACTCGGAGCATTAAACGTATCTTTGTACTGAGTCAAAGCAACCAAATGCAGAAGTCCTCCCCAGCATATGTGGAGGATGGCTGTTTGCTTGCTTGCTAAAAATCATTTTGGGCAGGGTATGAAATAAATCTAAAAGAAGACTAAATAGACGACGCCAACCACCTAGAAATATGTGAGAGTTTAAGCTATATTCTCAGAAGGTGATTTAAAATAATAACTAAAGATCATGTGCAGCTGACCTTGCACACAACTGGACTAAAGCCATGTCCTCCCCAAATCCCCAGGCTCAGTTCTAAGGACCAATTCTAACAGTGTCTCTCTCCAATCCACACAATCCACTGGTTCCAACCTCATCATTCCTGGCTCACTCCTCTCCTTTTAGGGTCAAAGGGGACACACCCAGATGTGGTCAACCAGAATTTGCTCACAATATCGTTTGATACATTAAATAACAAGTCATCCTTTTTTCTAAAGCCATACTTTTAAACACAATAATTGATAGCAGCCTCCCCTTTGTTCATCTCAGAATAGTCAGCTATAGTTTGCCTTCAAAATTGGGGAAATTGTATATTAGAAAAGAAAATGCATGTACATATTTACAATAGCCAAGCCCACAGAGAAGTAACAGTACATTTAATGGCTATATCTATAGTATTCACCTCAATAATTCCAAACTAACCAGTTAAAGGAACGTGTTTGCATTAAATTTGACAATGCCCTTGAATGTGCACTCACGCTCACACATACACGCTCATGCACAGGCGCACACAGCTCTAAAACCCTCGGGAATAGGTTTTCTGTGCTATCAGAATATCTGATGCAGAATTAGAGAAGGTCAGGACTTCGATCTCCCATTTTCTCACCACTGAGCATGGAATTGCCCTTAAAGCACACCTACCATGTGTGAAAATAGCCTAATAATCAGATCACCTTCACAAATACTCCCTAGAAGATGGCCTGCTGGGAATGCGGACGTGCCTGGCATAGCTTACGTCTCGGCTTTATCTTTTGGAAATATCTGTAAAATGTGCACTGCCAGTAGACACACACCTAGAGTCCCACTCGGAGGGCTGTTCAAACGCGACAGATTTCTGAGGAGCCCCCGGGCAAACATACCAGGCGAGGCGCAGCGCGCTCCGGGGGCGCAGGGCTGGCCACGCCCACCCGCAGACACGCTGGCTGGCCACGCCCACCCACAGACACGCTAGCTGGCCACGCCCACCCCCAGACACGCGGCTCCGCTTCCAGATGGACACTCTCTCCCCCCATCACCCGCCCATCGGAAAAAGCTCCATTTTTATAGCTTCCATTTAGCAAACATATCCCTTTTCTTTTAAGAATGCAAGTGGAAGTCTTTAACAACTTCTCTACCATCTGATGAAACAGAAATTTAATTTTGATTTAACTGAATAAAGGAGTGATAAAAGAGAACCAGTTGGCTGTTAAATGGACTCTCTCTCTCTTATTTATCAAGCAGATTCTGTCCCATACCTTGAAGGGGTTTATATTGTAGCGGTGGATGAAAACATTAAGCGTGGATACATTGCAAATAGCAGTCAGGCCATGAAGGGGGCATGAAGGCAATTATGGAAGAGGACAGTGGGGGAAGGGGGTGATTTCCATGAGCTGGGAGGACAGGCTTGGACAAGCCTCTCCAAAGCAATGGTATTTAAACTTAGCTCTGAAGGATGAGTAGGAGATGACCAGGTTAAGAGTGTCAGAAGGGACTGGGACAAGAAGAAAATGGGTGACCCTCAACAGAGTCGCTGGTGACTCACACAGAGCTGAATGAGGGTCAGAAGGGATGGTTCAGAGTATGTCATATTGTGATATTGTGATTAATAATAAAAAAATATATACTTGGGAAAAAGTACTCAACAATTACACAAATAAACGTAGAAAAAGGCATACAAACAATAGGACACTCTAAAAGAGAAAAGAACAAAGGACATGAACAGAAATCTCACAAAGGGGAAAAAAAAATATATATATATATGCTAATATTCATAACATGTCCAACTTAACTAATGTTCAAAGCAAATTAAAGCAAAGAGATACCATTTTCTCTGTTTTACTGACAAAGATAAAGAGACTAGTAACCTCAGCACTGGGGCAGGTGTGGCGTGAGGAGTCCTCTTGTTTCTGCAGTCCTTCTAGAACACCACCTGGCCACCGATCAACAACCCACAATGAGTGCATATCTTTTGCTGGCAACCCCAAATCCAAGACAGTGAAGTAAGAAGGGTGTGAGTGATTTCCCAGAACATAGCAGGCACTGAAGTACACACACAGATATTTACCAAGCACCTAGAACAGACAAGGCGCAGGTACCGTGGGTGCCGCAAAGATGGGTAAGATCTTCTCTATCCCCAAGAGCTAATTCATCAGGTAGGGGCAACAGAAAAGTACACGTTTAGTGTAAGTCGGGTCAGATGATGGTAAACGTAAAAGAGATGCAAATAAAATGCTTCAGGCTCATCCCCAAAGAAGGAAGAGCCATCTTATTTTGAGGGCTCAAGGAAGACATGGCATCTAAAATCGGCCTTGTGGTACAAGAGAGGGATGAAGGAGTCAGATTTAGATAACTCCTGGGGATGGGAGGGTGAACAGACAGGTGCTGTCCCTGCCTCTCAAGAGTCTACAGTCCGGCAAGGACAAGTGTGATGAGAAGACAAAAGTTCGGGGAGCTATGAGAATATCAGAAGGGCAATCGTTAAAAAAGACAACAGACTCCACCGTTAATGACAATATACAGAACTGAAATGCAAATTCAGTGCGGGTGGGAGTCAGTTGACATAATCATCTTGAGAAGCAACGAACTGGTCAATGTCTAGAAAGCCTGGAGATAACACAGCACACGTGACTCAACAATTACACAAACAAATCTAGAGAAACTCTGTACAGGGACATGTGCAGACTGCTCCCTCCAGCAAGACTGGCCGCGGTGAAAAACCGACAAACCCTAAGTATGTATTGGGCTTCCCTTGTTGCTCTGTCATTACAGACTCTGCCTGCAGTGCAGGAGGCCTGGTTCCATCCCTGGATCAGGAAGATCCCCTGGAGAAGGAAATGGCAACCCACTCCAGTACTCTTGCCTGGAGAATCCCCATGGACAGAGGAGCCTGGTGGGCTACAGTCCATGGGGTCGCAAAGAGTCCGACATGACTTGGTGACTAGACCGACACTACCAAGTGTTTATCAACAGATGGAATGAACAAACAATGCTTCTTTCATATAACAAAATTCAGGAGCAAAAGTGATGAATTAGAATTACACAAGTAAATCTCAAGGCAAAGAAAACTGGTTACTGAATGACTCAATCGGTGTGTTACTGTTTCTAGAAAGTTCAAAATCATGCAAAGCAATATTATACATAGTTTATGGATACACATATACAGTAAAAATATAAGAGCGTGCATGGAATGATAAAAAAAAACAAAATCAGGCTAGTGGTTGCTTCTAAATATGCAAAGAGTATAACTGGGGAGAGGTATAGAATGGGCTTCAGATATATATACTCCCTTCCCTGCTCTTGAAACCAGGACAACACCTATCATCTCTAAGTCCTCAGCATCTGTGCTCTGCTCCACAACTTACCTGTCCTCAAAAGTCTGTTGAATGAGTCAGCAAACCAACATTCCATATGAGCATTTCTTGGATGCTTGCCTCCATGGCTTTGCTTGAGCACATCACTCCTTTCTACTACTGTGTCCTAACTGTGCAACAGATGCAAATGTTTGTACACAGTCCAGGGAATCCAAACGGCTGGAAAACCCAGGGACAAGCTGACATAATGGCAGCCCTTAGAAAGGAGTCTCAATATGAAAAAGCTACTGAAGGAGGAGATGGACGAGGTTGAAATGGCATTCCCAAAACAGAGTGACTTTCCCAAACAACCCTGAAGATGTTTATAGTGAAGTGAGAAACCCACCTGGGCCAAAACTTAGCAAAGGGACTCAGGAACCACACCACCTCAAAGGCTTCAGGATTCTTACTCAATGGCCACCCGGCAGAAGTGACCTCAAATTCCTAGTCACATCGCTAGAAGCCATCTGCGCGCTCCCCGTCATCGCCTGCACTCGATTCTGTGTTCCCACGGTCTTCGAGACATCTCCATCCATACTAATGGTAGGAATGCAAGCAGTCCCTGAGAGCTGTTTGTAGGTCAACCATTGTTAGGAGGAGTAAAGAATTTCTGCCTTCACAATGGCCCAAAGTGAGCTACCATGTGTTAAGTCTCAACTCTGGAAGATAATACCCTATTTCAGATTCACAGCCAATGCATCATCCAAGACATATTTTCAAACTGAGAGTCAGCATAGCAAGCTGATGTACCGCCTCACGTAGAGGGACTTATAAGTCTGTCTATGAAATGCTCTGGAGGGCATAGGCAGGGGAAATATTCTAAGTTACCTACAGTAAAGACATCTATGCACCAAAGAGCTATAGTAAAGGTTCTGAAAGGAAGCAAGAGAAGCCTTCAAATGAAGACTGGGAACAGTGAAGGCATTGAGCCCAGCTATTTGATAACTTGATGCAAATTAGCCTTCACAACAAGGAAATAACTTCAAAAAGGAGCTAAGAAGTAGCAGGCGGTGGTTGCCATGGCAGCAAAAGCACATTTTGCCTCTTTGCAGTTTTTTCTGTACTGGAGGGATGGGGGTTCTGTAGCTAAGATCTTGAGCCTAAAGGAGGAGCCAGGCAGGGGCTGGGTTGTTTGATGGTGAAAATAAAAGACTGTGTCCAGAAAGCCTGTCCTAGGGCTCATGAGGAAGCATACTAGGGCTCATGAGGAAGTGAAGACTCCCTCAAGGAACAAGCCCTAAGCCAAAGGAAGAGGATGGGGTGGGTGGAGCTTAGCTCAAGAGATGAATCTTTGTGCATCATAAAAAGAAGAAAGAAGAGCCAACAGTGTAATAATTGAATGTGTAGTGCCACCCAAAATGTAGAAGCTCGAACCGAGCACTGTAATAACATAGCCAATTTCAAGGCAATTCTTTGAAACCAGGAACTGCAGGTCTGTGCCATGTAAAGGCTTTTCATGCTTTCAAAACTTGAAATATTTCTGCTTTCAGCTACAGGATTTGAGATGAAACGTGAAATGTCACAAGCTGATGCAACAGGCCAAACTTCAGATATTCCTGAACCAGCACTTGACTGGGAAAGGAAAGACCCAGGAGGAGGAAGAACTCCCAGGACTTGGGAAGACAATAGGGTACAGAGCGGGAAGTTTTCTTTCGACCATGAAAACAAAAGTTCTAAAAATACCTTTTGAAATTATTTCTTTCTTCCCCATGTAATATAAATAATTTTCAGTTATACCTGTACTTCTAAAGACTAACATGAGAAGGGAAAGGAGACCCTAAGTGGTAATGAGTTTATGTGAACTCTTTCCTCATAATAGTATTTCACCTCCTACACTATGATAAACTAGTATTATCCTAGTATACTACTAGCTTATTCTATGATAAACAATACACACAAAGTAAATTACCCCATTTAAATCTCAGCCTATTCTGATAAAGGACAATTTTAGACTATTTCAAATATGTAAGTACCCCTAGATGATACAGTGACATTTCCCACAATTTTTACATTGCAAAATTAAATTTTCTCCCTTATGATTTTACTCCCTCCAGCAAATTTGTTCCACGCAGTGCCAACAATCTGCCAGGTACCTCATTTCATTCTCATATCTACTTAACTTTCCTAACACAGTTCATCCAGTATTCGTATTCTGATGTTACTTACCAAATACTGTAATTTTCTAAGTGTCTCAAGTCCAATAAATCTACAGAATGTAACTGATACAACATGTTAACAGGACTTCAATAAAAAGAGAAATACATCTTGCTCCTGATTAGAAAAATTCCAGTATTTTAAGTATATCACACTTCCCCAAACAAAATATAAATTCAATTTTGTATCAATGTATGAGTCGAATTGTGTTTCCCCTCTTTCTAATTCAAATGTTGAAATCCTAACCCCATAAAACCTCAGAATGTAACCTGATTCAGAAATAAGGTCATTACAGACATAATTAGTTAAGCTGAGGTCATACTAGAGTAGGGAGACCCCTAATCCAATCTGACTGCAGTCTCTACAAAAGGGGGAACTGGGGGGATTGTTTTAACTTATTTTATGTTGAAGTACAGTCAGTTAACAAGTGTTGCAATAGCTTCAGGTCTGCAGCGAAGTTATACAGATACGTGTATCTGTTCTTTCTCAAATTCTTTCCCACTGGGGTTGCTACATAACACTGAGCAGAGTTTCCTGTGCTATACAGTAGGTGTTGTTGGTTACCCATTCTAAGTACATGTATGCATGTCAGTCCCAAATTCTCTCACTATCCCTTCCTCCCACCAAAAGGGGAAGTTGTAGACGCAGGCACACATACGGGAGAATGCCATGAAGCAGCCAAAGAGAGAGGCCCAGGACAGACCTTTTTCTTGAAGTCCTCAAAAGGAGCCAACCAGGCCAACACCCAGATGTTGGACTTCTTTCCTCCAGAGCACTGAGACAATCGTTTCTGTTTCTTAAGCCATCTGGTTGACGACGCTTTGTAACAGAAGCTTTAGCAAACTGGCATAAGTAACATCCCCATAAACAAGCTTTAATGCTTGAAATTACTTCAATCTGATATTCAAGCCACTCCACAATATTGATCCCAGCCTATTTTTCTGGATATTTTTTTAAGTAGGACAAAAAAATGACATGGACCTTCTAGGAATCTAGCCTAAGGAGACAGGTGGAAACGTACAGAGATTCATGTACAAGGGAAAATGTTCTTCACAACACTGTTTCTAATAGGTTAATCAACTCGATGGACAGGAGCTTGAGCAAGCTCCGGGAGTCGGTGATGGACAGAGAAGCCTGGCATGCCGCAGTCCATGGGGTCACAGTCGGACATGACTGAGCAACTGAACTGAACTGAAGAAAGAAAGCAATCTACAAGTTTATTCCTTGCCATCTAGCATGGGACACCAACAAATATATTAAGTTATAATAAATTGGTATGAACTGTGAAGGGAAGAGAGAGGCAGAACTAAACCTAACTGTGCTTAGGAGATTAAAGAAGACTAGCATAGGTGGCCGGAGAAGGCACTGGCAACCCGCTCCAGTGCTCTTACCTGGAAAATCCCATGGACGGAGGAGCCTGGTAGGCTGCAGTCCATGGGGTCGCCAAGAGTCAGACACGACTGAGCGACTTCACTGTCACTTTTCACTTTCCTTCATTGGAGAAGGAAATGGCAACCCATTCCAGTGTTCTTGACTGGAGAATCCCAGGGACGGGGGAGCCTGGTGGGCTGCCGTCTATGGGGTCGCACAGAGTCAGACACGACTGAAGCGACTTAGCAGCAGCAGCATAGGTGGCAAAGCTGGGAATTCTCTCAGAGAACAGTCCTCCAGAAGGACAACGAGACAGAGAGTATTCCAGGCACTGGGAACAGCGAAGATATAGTGGTGGCAAAGTGGGGGCAAAAACAAAAAAAAACAAAAAAACCCTTGGAATCTAAAAAAGCCACCTGGAGTTTGTGAGAAGTGGTTTGGATAGTGCAGAGGGCAGGAAGAGAAACTAAGAGGTTTCAGGGCCCTAACTGAAGTGCGCTGTCTATGATACACCAAGAACATTAAGGGGAAAAAAAAAAAGAGAAGAGGGTGGGGTATACCAGATGACCACAGAGGAGTGTGGGGAAATTATCTGCTTTCCTACTCCATTAGTCTGTGTCTGATAATACAACAATACATTAGTATAGTGACATATATGGTTTATAAACGTATTTATATATAATAAACTGAGTCATCTTAGATATAGAAGCTCACCTTTTTCCTCAAAGCTTTTTCTGAGTCCGCAACATCAACCCAAGAGAAGACAGACTGGGGAACCCATGATAGCTAGAGGATATGGGGCTTCCTTTTGAGATGGTAAAAATGTTCCAAAATTGATTGTGGCGATGCTTGCACAACTCTGTGAATACCCTAAAGACACGATTTTCATACCTTAAGTGGGTGAATTATATGGTACTGTATATGGACTATTTCTCCAAAAAGCTATCTGAAAACTAAAAAGAAAAAAGAACTAGAGAACTGTGCTTCTTTATACATGGCAACTCCTGGAGTAGGAAATGGCAACCCACTCCAGTATTCTCACCTGGAGAATCCCATTGACAGAGGGGCCTGGCGGGCTGCCGTCTATGGGGTCGCAAAGAGTCAGACACGACTGAGCGATGCACACACACATACATGGCAAGCGTATCTAGCTCCTGGGTCTGTGCAGGTCAAGGGGACAGCAGGAGACACCTGTGATAAATGAGAGCATTTCTTCACCTGTGGGGGGACAGACACGTGCAGGCAGCTGAACCTGCAGGGGTAACGTAGCTTCCAAATAAGGGACCAGAAAGTTGTGGTGGTATGGAACCCCTCTGAGTCAGACCCAGGACCCTAGCTTGGGCTCGTCAGCCTTACTTCTCCAAACAGTGGTAGGGTTTTCTGGTCTACCCAAGCCTAAAGCAGCCTCCAAAGCTGAGGCTCTAGAACACAGAAAAAACCTGTCTTCCATCATGACCACTTACACCTGTGTGGACACACACATATAGGGCTAATACAAAGTTTGCAGGACAGTGCTGACCTTTCACTAGAGTCAATATTTTCTATTCCATTTCATCTTTTAAAATGCTAGTCACGACCCACTAGCTTGATTTGATTATCCTCGAAAGGGTCACAAGCAGCAGTTTAGAAATCACTGTTCTGTGGGTAAGAGGTGAGACAAATGGGCATTTGTCTCAAATCTGCTCTTCTCCACTGTTCCACATTCCTGGGATCTCGAATTAATCCAGTGGACAAGAATTTTCCCTCAGTTTAATAAAAGATGGAGTGATTAACATATGTTCCATATTATAAAAAACAGATTTTTAAGAGCAGATGTGCAAATCCTAACTCCATTACTTTATTTAAAAGAAACATTTGGTTTTCCTTGAAGATTCCATGAATCATAGTCATCTAGTTTGGATTGACATCACTGCAATAATAATAAAAACAGCATTTTGCTGCCTAACAATCATGTTACTTATTTCCAGACATAGATGCAGATGGTGATCCTGTTAAAGAAGCAAAAATCAGTATTTCGCCCCACTTACCCAAAGCCCCTGAGCCTTCTCACACAACACTTGCTCCTCTTGTAACGAAATACATTAATTTAACCTTCAGATTTGTCTCTGATGCTTCCATTACACTGATCCACATCAGAACCTTCAACTCAGAAACACACACACTAACATCACTCTTCCTTTTCCTCTCACGCTAATTCAATTTCTGAAGTCATTTTCCATTTTAAAGAAAGTTTGAGAGATCAAGGAAAACATTAGGGATTTTATCACTTCTCTTTAGATAAAGCATTACCAATTAGATTTACATACTAGTTTAATCATAAACACATGGTTTATTCCTTTAAATTCCAGCTAATTGCCTTCGGGCTCATGTTGTCTTCTACCACTTACTCAGCACATCGCTCCATTTGTTCACCATTCCAGAAAGGTTAGAGGATGTGAGGCACATTAACTCATTAGCTGGTATGAAAATAAAGCAGTCGTCGGCATTCAAAACTCACTTTATTCCAGCTATTTCCATGCCGAGCTCTGAATACAGCACTTCTAAAAGTTATGGTTCCACTAACCTTCTGTGTTTGTGAATCTCTTAGGATAATGTTCCCTTCCTGATTGGTGAGGGATCTAGTTGTTCATCTATTTTAACATACACTTGTATGAGGCAGTCACAGACTCAGAGGTTTCAAAAATACAACAGGAATAGGATGGCTACTCCAAATCCCCTAGATCCTACTGCATACCCCACCCCCCACGCCGGGCTGCCCAGATCTAATAGCTCCCATCTCACTTCAAACAAGGGACAATGGCCAGAAAGGCAACTTTTCCCCCACTAAGTTCCGACTGAACCTACAGTTTACAACTGCTCCTCTCATCTTCAGCTTGGATATGAACTAGTAGCAACCCTCAAACCCTTTGACGAGAAGGACCTATGATAGAACAATCACTCAATGTATTGAGGCGTCAAACCATAACCGTTTAGGGAAACTTCATTCTATCACACTTGAACTTCTCAGTTCTTTTCACAAGGGCAATTCTCTAAGAATTCATTCATAGAGGGAAACAAAACCCACTTTAAGTTGACATATATTTATCTCAGCCACAAGGAACCAAAGTTCTCCAAAGATTGCATTTGTTTTACCGAACCATTCCGGGAAAGTGCTGTGGAAGAGGAAGGTGCTGCCAAGAGCAACAGATAATAAAGCAAGATATCAGTCAGTAGCTATCCCATCTCCAGAATAGACAGAAACTCAAGCTATCATGCAAAATTAGTTTCCATTTTTAGGCTAAATAAATTCCATTTGAAAAGTACTGTGGAAAGATACAAGTCAGCAAACAGATAACACTTCACTTATTTTTATGCTTTCCTTGAATACCTAATTGGAAGAACTAATTGTAACAGTCTACTTTTACTGTTTTTCTTGAAAATACTAAGAGTGCTTCAATTGCAATATTCATTGCTGAAAAATTTAAGGATGAAAATTCCACAGGTGCCTCTGAACCTTCCCACTTTACGGTTACTTTGTAAGGGCTCTCATTTCAGAGGGCAGTTGTCATTCTCCACCTAAACTAACACTGAGGAACAGAGGATGGGTTGAGTTCACCTCTCACAGGCAATCAACGAACCGATCATCAATCAGAGGCTTAAGATCCTAATATGATTCCTACAGGTTAATAGAGAAAGGGGAAACAGTGAAGAGTCACTTACTCTGTACCGACGAAAGCACATACTGGTTATTTAGCAAGACCATCTGAGCCAGTGGAAGTTGGCAACATCACCAATAAATCACCCAGCACTGCGACCTCAGTCTGATGATCTAGTCATTAAAACAGAGACTGTGGATGCACAGATTTAGGCAAAATATAGTCCACAAGAAGATTTCTTTTATAAGTATGATATCCATAACCACTTGGGAAGGGAAGATTGTCCTAAGAGATATTCAAATCCCCAATGTTGAGCAAGAGTGAAAATCCCATTGCTGTGAGGGTCAACCCAGGGGGCTCTGAGGTTTCTAGGGATGATCCTCCTTAGGGCAGATGGAACCTCATGTTGTTGTACTTGGCGAGGGTTTATGGTTGTGTCAGCGTCTCTGTTCCAGGGTTATCTGGGGAGGAAAGTGCTGCTGTGATGTGCTGACTGCCTAATGAGAGGTAGAGATGCCAGGCAAAGAGGCCATTGTGTCCAGCAATGAAGAGTCACCACCACAAACACAAATGATGTACTGGCCTGACACCCACCAAACAGTTCCAGGACCAGTGACTTATCTTGAAGGTCAAGCTCATGTACTGGTATGGATTTTCCCCAAAGTCTGTAACTATATAACATCCTTATCACTTCTCAAAAAAACTACAGAAATAAATCAACACTATGCCCTGAACAACAGAGAGAAAAAATACACACACATATGGCACTGAAAAGTTACCAAGGGACTGTTTAGAAGTATCAAAAATAGAATTTTGTACAAAGGAAACGTGCCAGATCTTAAACTCAAGCCAAACGAATGTCTGAAGTTTTGGGAGCTATTCAGACTCACGCAAACTGGAAGAGCTCTTCTGTCTCTGAGCCATTCCTGCACGCGTTTCAACTCCGTTCAGTCCCATTGACAATACCTACCCAGAGAGAAACAGCTGCACTATCATAGTTCTCTCTGAAGGATATATGTAGCCTTTTCTGCCAATCACAGTTTTACATAGGTCTAGGTCAGCCTGCATTTCCTTGAGCCAATGGATTTTATGTGGGTACATCCTTCAAAACAAAGCCAGCAACACAGAAGGAAGTTTGCTGAGTCGCTTATATTAATAGCTCTCAAGCCCTGAGGCCAGAGAAATCTGCTCCTATCCTTTGCACGCTGGAACCGGAGACCCAGCAGCACCTGCTCCGTGAGTCTCTCTCCCAGCCAAGCTGCTCCCTGGTTAACTGACAACACTCCCTTTTATCTGGCAGGAGAGCTTTCCCTCACCAGGTGTATGTTTGAGGTTTTTAGAAAAGAGGTTATGCATTGCTTGCAAATACTGTTTACCCACAGAACTTCATTTCTCCTAGAAAATGGTGCTTTTGGATCACACGTGAGGTTTTGAAAAATACAGCTGCCCTGGCTTCCTGTAATCTGGAAAGCTTTACAAGATGAAAGCATGGTTTCATTGGATAATAATCCATTTGCAATAAGAGTAAGGTCCATACTACTATTAAATGTGTTTATCCACTGATTCATCTCAATATTCCTTGATTTGCTTTAAATACTATAATCAACTGTTGTTACTTAATTTAACATAGATTCAAGAAAGCAATTTGGAGTCTCACAGGTGGTCTGAACTCACAACATTGCTCACATTTGCAGCACTCCCAGAGCAGAAAGAAAAAGACACACAATATGATTTCTTTTTTTCTCTCTTTATGTTGGAGCATGGAGACACAAAGTTTTTAATGCAGGAACTCATTCTCCAAATTTGAGACTGATGCTTGCTAGAGTATGTTTCCATTTAAACAAATCTCTAACTAAGCACACATGAAAAACGATATGACCTTTCCTTCGAAAAAAACCTAGCATCAAACATTGGCAGGCAAGATTTAAGTCACTTCCTGAATTGCTAAACAGTTACCCAAAAGGAGTCACCGAAAACAACACGTTCCTACTTCTCCCTTCCATTTACATAGCAATTCCTCTCTCCAAATTAAAAACCATAGTTTCCCAGAAATTATTGTTTATTGTGGTTAAGCTACTGATGCCTAATAATGTAATTACACGTGATAAAAAGGAGTGAGGAGGGAGAGGACATGTGCCGCTGAAATGATTAAAACTCAACCTGTTATTATTTCCATATTGCATCACTGTAACATGAATGCTTTTGTGAGAAGCTGTGCTTGGACTTCTGAGCGTTAGAAAGTTTCTGCCTTCAACCAAGTCAACCAAAATGAGCACACAAAGTTTGTTTGGAAAACACAGGTGATTTCAGCCCACAGTGGAGACCCACACTAGTGAAGGTCTCATTATCGAAATCAATTATTCTGATTTCACTCATTGGCTCCACAAAAAAAGACCGACAGCCGTGTATGCCAGGGGACATGCTGAACATTTGTACAACACTGAATCTATTTTAGACCCGGCTCTAAATGGCCAAACTCATGTCTTCTGTAAAATGCATTTTTGGTGGGCTGTTCTGGCCCATCTGTCCTCTTTTAAGTTAAAATTAACGTCTAAGAGAAGAAATCACACCCCCCGTTTCCTGTGCCATCTCCAGCTTCCCACTAACCCAAGAGCTTAGGGGCAGAGAGACAAAGAAACAAACCTGACTCTCATCACTCTCTCTTTCCTTAGCAGAGGTCCACTCCCCAAAATGTAAAATTAATATATTTTTAGCCTGTACTATTGTTAGTTTACACCAGCAAAAGAGTTTATGTGAGCAAAGTAGACATTTAAAATTAATTTTTTTAATAAAAGGTCTTTCATTCTGTAGGAGAACTCAAGGAGAAGAAAAATAGAGATTATTACATACCACTTAGCAACCTAAGCTCCTAAACGAAATAGCACTATTCAGAAATCAGAACTCTTCACCATTTAGAAGAGCATTTTTTAAATATCTGTGAAAGATTCTCTTTCTAATTCATTTTCCAAATCCCATGCATATTTTAGATGTTGGGGGGGGGGGACAAAAATTCCAAATATTTAATAGAAATTCCACTCCCACCTTCATTTTCCCTCATATTAAAACTAAAGTACAATGATGTCTTTACCAGAGAGAAAAAAAAATCACAGATTTGCGAGACACTCTAAGTACTGGAGTCTTTCTCTTTAGAAACTCAAAAACAGAGAAAGAGAGTATCAAGCCAACAAATCTACAACAAATAGTATTTTTTAATACATATAAATTAGGTCTTTAAGATGGACTGGTTGGATCTCCTTGCAGTCCAAGGGACTCTCAAGAGTCTTCTCCAACACCACAGTTCAAAAGCATCAATTCTTCGGTGCTCAGCTTTCTTTATAGTCCAACTCTCACATCCATAAATGACTATTGGAAAAAACACAGCTTTGACTAGACGGACCTTTGTTGGCAAATAGTGCCTCTGCTTTTTAATATGCTGTCTAGGTTGGTCATAACTTTCCTTCCAAGGAGCAAGCGTCCTTTAATTTCATGGCTGCAGTCACCATCTGCAGTGATTTTGGAGCCCAAAAAAATAAAGTCTGACACTGTTTCCACTGTTTCCCCATCTATCTGCCATGAAGTGATGGGACCTGGGACCGTTTCTTAGTTTTCTGAGTGTTGAGTCTTAAGCCAACTTTTCTCTTTCACTTTCATCAAGAGGCTCTTTAGTTCTTCTTCAGTTGCACAAGGAGATCCAACTAAAGGAAACTGGTCCTGAATATTCATTGGAAGGACTGATGCTGAAGCTGAAACTCTAATACTTTGGCCACCTGACGCGAAGAACTGACTCACCGGAAAAGACCCTGATGCTGGGAAAGATTGAAGGGGGAGGAGAAGGGGACGACAGAGGATGAGATGGTTGGATGGCATCACCGACTCAATGGACATGAGTTTGAGTAAGCTCCGGGAGTTGGTGATGGACAAGGAAGCCTGGCATGCTGCAGTCCACAGGGTCACAAAGAGTCAGACATGATTGAGCGACTGAAGTGAGCTGAAATTAGGTCTTTACTCAAGTTATTACTAATAGATTTTATTTATAAAGAAGCTATTAGATTTTCATTTTTCATTAAGACTGAACTAAATTTTATTTTACTGATCTCTATAATAAATTTTAGATATGCGTTTTCATATTTTCTCCAAGTAATCTCCATGCAAGAGATGAAATGCAATGCAAGGTGAATCAAGAACCCCCAGCAATCCACAACACCCTTGACTTTCAAAGGCAAAGAAGAGGTAGGAAAAAAGACTGAAGTCCCTGCCACCTACACACGCAGCACCGAGGGACAGAGACTCCGGTGAGAGCGCACCAACAGGACGTGCGTGCTGAGTCACTCCAGCCTCGTCTGACGCTGCCCGCCAGGCTCCTCTGTCCGTGGGATTCTCCGGGCGAGGATACTGGAGCGGGTGGCCATGCCCCCCTCCAGGGGACCTTCCCGACCCGGGGGCAGAACCTGTGTCTCTTGTGTCTCCTGCGTTGTTAGGCATTACTGCTGGCCCCACCTGGGAAGCCCAACCACACTGCACAAACAGCACTAAATGAAACACTGAGTGAGGCAGGAGTGAAACCTAACAGGAAAGGACAGAATCTGTGGACAGTGAGAGTCCAAGACGTAAGATCTTTGACTTAAGATCTTCTTATTCTGCTCCTTCATAATTGGAGTCATTGTAAAGACTTTTGAGAGTGTCACTAATCTTTTTTATACTTGGTCACCATAGAATTAGGTCTGCCCATATCACCAGAAACAGACAGTGATATTTTCTTCTTCATTCTGTAGATCCTAAAATTCTAGAAAATTATTTATGCTTGGGCCAATGAGCCCAAATGGTACTATACTGCACCATTTAACCAGTACTGTCTCACATAATAAATTATTCTCCTAAGTACAGGCAGTTTTCACACTTCTGACAGGTTTTATTCTTGAGAAAAGTGTTAAAGTAAAAAAACATTTCAGGAAGATCTGATTTTTCCTATAAAAACACTGTTCTAACTAAATGCTATTTCCCTGATTCAGTATAGTTCAGCTGCTCAGTCGTGTCCGACTCTTTGCGACCCCATGAACCGCAGCACACCAGGTCTCCCTGTCCATCACCAACTCCCGGAGTTTACTGAAACTCATGTCCATTGCATCAGTGATGTCATCCAACCATCATATCCTCTGTCGTCCCCTTCTCCTCCCCCCTTCAATCTACCCCAGCATCAGGGTCTTTTCCAGTGAGTCAGTTCTTCACATCAGGTGTCCAAAATATTAGAGTTTCAGCTTCAACATCAGTCCCTCCAATGGATATTCAGGACTGATTTCCTTTAGGATGGACTGGTTGGATGTCCTTGCAGTCCAAGGGACTCTCAAGAGTCTTCTCCAACACCACTGTTCAAAAGCATCAATTCTTCAGTGCTCAGCTTTCTATATAGTCTAACTCTCACATCCATACATGACTACTGGAAAAAACATAGCTTTGACTAGACAGACCTTTGTTGGCAAAGTAATCTCTCTGAGTTTTAATATGCTGGCTAGCTTGCTAATAGCTTTTTGTCCAAGGAGGAAGCATCTTTTAATTTCATGGCTTCAGTCACCATCTGCAGTGATTTTGGGCCCCCCAAAAATAAAGCCTGTCACTGTTTCCATTGTTTCCCCATCTATTTGCCATGAAGTGTTGGGACCAGATGCCATGATCTTAGTTTTCTGAATGTTGAGTTTTAAGCCAACTTTTTCACTCTTCCTCTTTAACTTTCATCAAGAGGCTCTTTAGTTCTTCTTCACTTTCTGCCATAAGGGTGGTGTCATCTGCCTACCTGAGGTTATTGATATTTCTCCCAGCAATCTTGATTTCAGCTTGTGCTTCATCCAGCCTGGCATTTCTCATGATGTACTCTGCATATAAGTTAAATAAGCAGGGTGACAATATACAGCCTTGATATATTCCTTTCCTGATTTGGAAACAGTCTGTTGTTCCATGTCCAGTTCTAACTGTTGCTTCTTGACCTGCATACAGATTTCTCAGGAGGCAGGTCAGGTGCCCTGGTATTCCCATCTCTTTCAGAATTTTCCACAGTTTGTTGTGATCCACACAGTCAAAGGCTTTGGTATAGCTAATAAAGCAGAAGTAGATGTTTTTCTGGAACTCTCTTGCTTTTTCGATGATCCAGTGGGGGTTGGCAATTTGATCTCTGGTTCCTCTGCCTTTCCTAAATCCAGCTTGAACATCTGGAAGTTCATGGTTCATGTACACTGTTGAAGCCTGGCTCAAAGAATTTTGAGCATTATAGCATGTGAGATGAGGGCAATTGTGTGGTAGTTTGAACATTCTTTGGGATTAAAATGAAAATTGACCTTTTCCAGTCCTGTGGCCACTGCTGAGTTTTCCCAATTTGCTGGCATAGTGAGTGAAGCACTTTCACAGCATCATCTTTCAGGATTGAAATAGCTCAACTGGAATTCCATCACCTCCACTAGCTTTGTTCGTAGTGATGCTTCCTAAGGCACACTTGACTTCACATTCCAGGATGTCTGGCTCTAGGTCAGTGATCACACCATTGTGGTTATCTGGGTCATGAAGATCTTTTTTGTACAGTTCTTCTGTGTATTCTTGCCACCTCTTCTTAAAACCTTCTGCTTCTGTTAGATCCATACCATTTCTGTCCTTTATTGAGCCCATCTTTGCATGAAATGTTCCCTTGGTATCTCTAATTTTCTTGAAGAGATCTCTAGTCTTTCCTTATTCTATTATTTTCCTCTATTTCTTTGCACTGATCACTGAAGAAGGCTTTCTTATCTCTCCTTGCTATTCTTTGGAACTCTGCATTCAAACAGGTATATCTTTCCTTTTCTCCTTTGCCTTTAGCTTCTCTTCTTTTCTGAGCTATTTGTAAGGCCTCATTTTTCCTGATTAATATCCTTAAAAAAAATAAAATTACTACAAATACTGTATTTAGTCACATACAAAGGATATAATTAAGCATTAAACATTTCTTAAAACTGTTACTTGCAGAAGAGCAACTAATAACAAAACTAATACTAAAGTTTATTTAATGATATTTTTAAGTGTCTTCTTACTGCTTCCCTCCCTCCAGCAGCAGCAATCTGCCACGTCCATAAACACTACCTTAGTCATGAAACATCTACCAAGAGGCAAGTGTACCGGTGATGCTCAATACATGAGTTGAACAAATTTCCAAGTGATTAAAATGGATTTGGGAAAAACAACTGCAAGATGGGTGCTTTGTTACCCTCCCCTTTATGAATCTCCCTGCCCTTCATCCCCGCATGTCAATGTTGTTATATAGGTGTTAGAAATCTCCTGGGGTTTCTCCTGCAGAGGAGGGTGCAACAGGTTCCCATCTGACTTGACAGCAATAACCTGGGTAGACAGGCTGCAAACACGATCTTCCAGAATTCAGGATCGTCCTGGAGAGAGTAGGAAAAGCACATCTTCCAGAGGGAAGGGTCTACCTTCCACATATTCACCTTCACTCCCCGTGTTTCCTCCTGAGTCAGAGTCTGGCTCTTCCCACACAGACAGTTCCCTTCACCAACCGCACACCAAAGGGGCACTATCCCAAGTGCCAGCTGCGGGTCCATCCAGACCAGTCTACGACGTCACCATGGACTTGAAGATAAGCATTCAGAAACTTTCACAGCAATCTGGCACTGCCACCCCATCCAAGCACGTACGTCATTAGAGGACCTGTCTTGCTGAGCGGCATCTCAGTTGGTTTAGGTGCTGGCGAGGTGGCTGGGTTAGTTGCATGTGATGCAAGTTGTGTACTAATCACCACAAAATACTATGGTTACAGTATTAACAATGGGCTGGAAATTTTAAAGAGAAAACAAAAACTTAATCCATCACCACCGAGATTTGAGAAGCCCCGTGATAAAGAGCAGAGGCACTGGACGCCAACAGACCCAGCAGTGTGTCCTCTTGTTCCTGGGACCCGAGCAAGTTACTTAACCTCTCTGCACCTCCATCCTTTTATCTGAGCAGATCAGGATGCAGGAGGCTGTGTCTCTGTTAAATAACCCACTTTCTCCCCATGTGATGCGTGACAATTTCAATATGTGTTCAATACAAGGGTCAGTCACACACTGAATGTGCTTCAGACATATGAACAAACTGCTATCTGTTCTGGGCAACAGCTTGCCTGCAACAATACAGTGAGCGTCTTAGCATCTTCTCATACCCCAGGTGGAAAATATTTTGGCAACAAGTTCTGTGCGCAATGGGCTCACAGGACTAGATCCTGTGGTCACTGCGGTGTTCGGACTTAACCACATGCGACAATTCACTTTGGGCTGCTGTGAGAGCAAAAATTTCTCAACACCACCCAACGACAGCTGAAGACCTAAAAACAGCTTTCAAGATGCCTTTGATGACTTACAGTCATAAACATGGCAGAAGATGTCTGGGAGAACAAGAGGGAAAAAATGAATTTATGTGGAAAATAGAGGGAAATACACAGAGACCTAACAGGCATGCACTAGGCCATTCTGACCACTCTGTAAATGAAAAACAAAAGCAAAACCCTTTTCTCATTATTGCCAAGCCCCATCTGCAACACCCCGAGCACAGTATCTGGAAAGGCAGATAGCAAAGAAAGACTCCCCTTTGATCCTTCTCTGCTGTTCTTGCCTGTAAAATTGGGCTTTAATGCTTCCTTCCTTTATGTCAGTTAATTACATTACAGAGTTTCCTTTCTATTAGTTATAAACGCCATCTGGGTGGAAGCCTCACAACACATTAGTGACACTAGTCACACTGGTTCCAAAGCTTTTTCACCCTCAATCTGCAGGGCAATCAGCAATCGTCTTTAAGAGGCTCCAAACAGGAAAGCTCCATAATGCCAGGTCTGCTTTAGAACATCAGCCGTCAAGCTCTTTACACACTCTGGCTCCTGTTACACTGGGTGAGGGAGAGGTCACTTGGGTCGCATAGGATCTTACAAGGTTTCTGGGGAGAATAATGGTTTTTCTGTATCCCTTCCTTATGAAAAACAAGTGATCAGCACTACTGTCTAGACAGGCAAAGATATTTTTCATGAACACAAATTGGGTTTTCTGTGTGTGTGTGTGTGTGTTTAAGCGAAAAACGGATTCACTTTTATTCTAAAGCATGCACACAGCTACGGTAGCCCTTCTGGAAATCCTTCTTAGAAGATTTTTGTGTCAGGCTCATGTTCAGAAATAACAAAGAGCGTATCGAAAGGGATCCGCGCTCCATGACAGGGTTTGACACGTTACCTAGGGGACTCTGGAGATGGATTTCATTTTTAAAGAATTCCCTTTTCCGTAGGAGGTGTGGAAGACCAGCTAGAAGCCACGTCTTTTGAGCCCAGTGAGGCACTTTTTAATGCATCTCCTTAGTGGATTTATTTCTACCAGAGCCACACTTCCAATACATACCTGGACGTGCAGCAAATCCACGTTTCTCATCCTTTGCAAACAAAGCAATGAAAAACATATTAAAGTTCCTTGGGTATGACCGAAGAGCATGCCCAGAAAATTAGAAATGTCTGAACTCCATGCCCCATCCTGACAGCATCTCTCACACAGGTTGCCCTGGCGCCATTTTTCAATTGCTTTGCATGCTGCCTCCACAATCCTGATGATAAAATGGAAAAGCTGTTTTGCTGGAACTTGGGCTGCAAATAGCACAATGACAACGTGAGGAAAAAATCTTCCGTGGTATTAACTGGCTCACAAAGCTTATTCTTAACACAAGCTGTCCCCAACATATGGATATGATTTCTGAGTGACCCAGACTGGTAAGCAGGCCGCGGCTAAGCCTGCAATCCCAATCCTCCACTGGGGGCAAGAGCCCACTTCTTGCAGGCCAGACCACTCCAGGAGAAGTGACGTGGAGGGGAGCCCACTCACAGTCCAGTGGTACCACAGTGACGGACGGGCACAAAGAATGAAGGCGCCTGGCATCCAGAAGTCTAGATGAAGATGAGGAAACAAGAGGCTCAACCCTCCCCGGCCACCATTACCTCCAGCAATGGAACAAGGACTCCTGGCATCCTAATGTAGAAATCAGAAGGATTTTTTTTTTTTTTAATTCAAAAGCCAGAGGACTTTCCTGTGGTTCTGGGACCTTTCCCATCAAAAGTAACTAGAACTCAACTTTGTCAAAAACTGTAAAGAACTGAAGGCGGCCTACACCATTTAAAGGAGAATATAGTACCTTGGTTATTTCTTAAGGAATCAAAATCTTCAAAAGTCAGGATGTGAGGGTCATCTAGTCATGGAGCGGCAATTGTTGTCATGGTATTTCTTGGAAGTATCATGCCAGTAAGTTGCTACCATACAGAACTTTTTCTTTCTCTTTTGGGGGGGGCGGGGCGGCGGGCTACGTCAGGTCTTAGTTGTGGCGTGTGGGCTCTTGATCACTACATGCGGGCTTCTCTCTAGGTGTGGGGTGTGGGTTCCAAAGCACGGGCTCAGATGCCTCACGGCACGCAGGATTTTCATTCCCAGACCAGGGATGGAACCCTAGTTCTCTGTACTGAAAGGCAGATTCTTAACCACTGGACCACCATGGAAGTCCCTCAGTGCAGGACTTGTAAAACAGGATTTTTGAGATCCTGGAAGTGTACTCTGTATATCGATTTCTGCTTGACACACTTTGGTACAAGACCATGCTTTTGCATGATGTGCCCAGGGAGCTTCTCTGTGGCTCAGAAGGAACTGAGCTCTAGACCTGGCTCAATCATTAACCATTCAGTCTGGACAAAGCTACTGACCTTTACTCCCTGCTCTTCAGTGTTCGTATTTATCAAATAGAAATAATACCTTACTAGGAGAATGAATGTGGAAAAAAATAAAGCTGATTCTAGCTCTGTTCTACACCCAGATGAACAATAAAATTGTAGCTTCAGTGTTTCCAAGTGACTTTATTTAGTTTTCTACTGCTGCTGTAACAAATTGCCACATCAATTTTAGTCGACTGAAACAACACAAATTTATCCTCTTACAGTTCTGGAGGTCAGAAGTCTTGTGCCAAGGTGCTGGCAGGGCTACGTTCCTTTCCAAAGCTCCAGAGGAGCTTTCCTTTTCTTTTCCAGCTTCTAGAGGCTCCTGCATTCCTTAGCTCATGGCCCCTTCCCCCCCTCTTCAAAGCATTAAGACATCACTCCAACATCTGGCCCGGTTGTCATGTATCACTCTTCAAAGACTTCTGTGATTATACTGGGCCCACTCAGATAATCTAGGATAATCTTTTCATCAAATGATCCTTAATTCAATTGCACTTACAAAGTTTCCTTTTGCCATATACTATAAGATATTCAGAGGTTACAAGGTTTAAGACATGAACATATTTGGGAGCCATCATTCAGACTACCAGAAGAAGAGAGACCTAATTATAGACAAATCTGGCAAATACTTAGTCCAATGCAATCAGTTAAACAGTTCCATTAAGTTCAGTCATTTTAAGCATCATGATCGGTTGCTCCAATTTCCTGCTTTCCTCCTGCTTATCTCCAGGATAGTAACTAGGTGTATGGAGAGAAGGTGATATATCTCCATTATTACAGTGACATGGGAGATGGGGGATGCAAATCAGATGGTATCCTCTGAATCCTGTCTGGCCCCTGCTGCCTTGCCTAGGGACCACAGAAGTGAGTTTGGCTATCTCTCTCACCCGTGATATTCCATGGGCATCTGCTACTGACATCGACAGACAGTGGTCAGGGCCTTGGGTACCACCAGCCAGGCTCCAGTAGGGCTGCAGCCAGCTCTGGGTCTCAGGCTCCACCCAGTTCCCGCCCTAAGCCCACCGTTTTTTAATTCCACTATCTTGTGAGTTCTCCCTTGAAGAAATGAAGAACTTCTGGTGCCTTCCGCCACCACACAGAAGCTGAGAAAGGGCTGAGAGTGCAGCTGAGACCTCCTTCCACCTGACTTCACCACTGTGCCCCCCTCTTACGTTGCTGTTCCCTATGTTGCAGGTTGGCATGCCGATACTCCGTGAAGCAGTCTCCACCCAGAGCCCTACACAGGAAGTGGGACAAAATGTGCCTCTGCCTTCGGCATTTGCATCAGCCAGGACAATGCTCTCTACCCTGAGGACTGCCTCTACCTGTCTGGTTCGGCCATCAATCCTTCCATCCCTTTAGGCACACACGTCTTCATCCATCAAGAGGCAGGATCTATTTGCTTCCCCTTGAATCTAAACTCTAACTTTTTTGACCAATAGGATATGGTGAAAGTACATGGTCTGGATGCTTTTGAACTTTGGGGTTGATGCTTTTGAACTGTGGTGTTGAGGAAGACTCTTAAGAGTCCCTTGAACTGCAAGTAGATCAAGCCAGTCAATCCTAAGGGAAATCAGTCCTGAATATTCATTGGAAGGACTGATGCTGAAGCTGAAGCTCCAGTACTTTATTTAGCCACCTGATATGAAGAACTGACTCATTGGAAAAAACCCTGATGCTGGGAAAGACTGAAAAGGGGACGACAGAGGATGAGATGGTTGGATGGCGTCACCAACTCAATGGACATGAGTTTGAGCAAGCTCTGGAAGTCGGTGATGGACAGGGAAGCCTGGCGTGCTGCAGTCCATGGGGTTGCAAAGCGTCGGACACGACTGAGCAATTGAACTGAACTGAACTGAATATGGTCTGGAATTAGCCTTAAGAGGATGAGCAGCTTCTGCTTTCTGTCTCTTGGAATCCAGCTACCTGAGGAAGTTCAACTGCCCAGAAATCACCATGTTATAAGAGGACGCTGAGATACCAGGCATGAGAGAGAAGACCTCTCTGACCTTTCAACCCAGCCTCTCAACACCAGCTGAAGACTAGGGCCTGCCAACATCACCTGGAAGAGGACTGCCCAGCTGAGCTAGTCAACTCAGAAAATCTTGAGAAACAATAAACTGCTGTATTTTAAGCCAATAAGTTGGGACGGTTTCTTACCCAGCTAAGATGTAACGAAGACCAATCAGATAATAGAAAAACAAGATATAAATACAGTAAAGGGTTTCCTAAAGTGTAATCACAGTGGCACAGTAGTAAGACGCAAAGTGACAAAAACGTGAGAAGCAGCCATTTCAACAGAATGCCCACTCATTTTCAAGAGCTTTGTTGTGCTTATTTTTTTTTTAACTAAATGCACTCACGCATTTAATTCACCTGTAGCCAAGGAACCACTTACACCACTTTTCTTCCCCAATTAGCATGCAGGGATTTCCATCCAGATTGAGAGAATGTGATATGCAAAGTCAGAGGACCACTGTCTTGCATAACAAGCCAAAATCTTTTGACATCAGTGAGAAAATTCCTCAAGAATGCAGAAGACATAATGCCAATTGTTAAGTGTGACATTCCAGGGTATTAACCCTTTGAGAGATGCTGTCACATTCAGTCTTATTTGAGGTTGATCAAAAGGACCGTGAAACTAGATCGGAAAATTATGCACCAGCGTCCACTGTCAACTTTGAAAAAAAAAAATGAAACAGAAACTCGATCTTTTTAAGAGCTCCCAAGTGTCCTGCATTTTAGCCATCAGGTTTTAAGTCACGAGAGATTACTATCATTTAAGAGCAATGTCCAGCCAAGTAAGCCTCTTAATTCAAAGTAAACGTCTCAATCAGTAGCTGTCACCTAGGCCTTAACATTGACTTTAGGAAACGTTTTTAAATGGAAAACTGACCACAAAGCCATGCACAAATAATATTATTAAAAACAAGGACAGAAAGCCCCTGGATTGACTTACTAGGCCAGTCTGTTTAGAAAGTTGTCAGAGGTGGGAAATATGGGGGAGTTATTCAGACAGGAAGGTATAGGCTGTTTGCTTTTTCTACTCTTCTCATTCCTAACCCATATGGATACGGACGAGAGGCCACGCGTACACAAAACATGAAATTACAAACGGAGAGTCACCCCCAAAACGGGATTCCAGGTCTCAAAACTCCCTCTGGGGCATCTCGAGCAGAGCCACACTTGTATTTTAAAGTCACTGGGACAAGCAAGTTTAGATTGTCCAGAAAGGCAACAATACAGTGTTATTTTTAGTTAATCTACTCAAGCGATGTTCACACAGCATTCATTAGCCAAGAACATAACCTCCCTATTTTGAACTCAAACTTGTCTGTACAATAGGGCTCAGAGGAGAAAAACAAGCTATTAATATTTTGAAGTCAAGGAGTCTGGATTCAAATTCCAGACACCATGCTTGTTAGCATTTACTAAGTATGTTGCCCAGGGCAGATTATTTAATGGATGGCCTGAATTTCTTCATCTATGGCTACTTTACAGGATTGAGGGAACAATGATTTTATATGAGAAAAGAAAACTTCAGTTACTAACTAGACACAGATTCAATGACTGTTGGCTATTCTCATTAAAATTATGGAAGTTTTTGTTCTCTTTACGTATAGCATTGGTACCCAGTTCCTCAGCCCTTAATCACTACTCACTAAGCTGCGTGTGTGCACGTGTGCTAAATTGCTTCAGTCATGTCTACCTCTTTGCAACCCCAGGGATTGTAGCCTTCCGGGCTCCTCTGTCCATGGGATTCTCCAGGCAAGAATACTGGAATGGGTTGTCATGCCCTCCTCTAGGGGATCTTCCTGACCCAGGGATTGAACCTGCGTCTCTTAAGTCTCCTGCACTGGCAGGCGGGTTCTTTACCACTAGCACCACCTGAGAAGCCCTTACTAAGGTAACCACTCAACACTCAAAAAAGTATCAGAAAAGATTTAGAAGTGAACAGATGTGGTTGGAGAGACTCCATGTATATGGAATCTAACACAATGCCAAGTGAGAAGAAATGTGAATATAGGAGAAAAGAAAGACACATCATAATTAGATTAGAGCTCCACTAAGTCAGCTGTGACTAATACAGCCAAGAGAATTAGAAGTCTTTTTTTTATCTTTGTCAAATTAATGGAAATCCACTTCAATATGCCTTTTACCTCCTTGATTTATTCCTATGAGCTAAAATCCAACAAAACCCTTTGAAAACCAGTAAGTACCCTGCCAATAGTGAATATTTCTTGGGTGCTTAGTACACGTCAGATGTTGCTGCATTTTATATACATCATATACTGAACTCTCACAACAACCCTCTGAAACAGTTCTTAAGTTCCGCATTTTACTGAGAAGGAAACTGAGAGTTAAAGAAATTAAGCAGCTTGCCCAAGGTTGTCTAGGTAGCAGGAGGCCAGCCAAGACTTCCACTCATGTCCATAAAACCCAAGCATCTGTTCTTTCTACCAAGAAGGAGGTATATGTCTCCAAGATTTGAGACCTTCCTCTGAATTTTGCATGGACGAACAGGAAATGAATTACATAATCATTTTTCATTTCATGTCTAGACTCTAGGAAACAACCCATAACCAGCTAGGAAGCAGACAAGAATCATGGGGCTGTGAACCCAGCACTGAAATGCCTCCGAAGAGGATGAAGAAATAACAATCTGGACATTCAGCTGCAGTTTAGAAGGTCAGCACCAACTTCAGACAGATGTCTGATATTTTAAATGGCAAATTTGCTTGTATATTGTACAGAATTGCTACACTTTCAGTTATGAAGCCATAAGGCTGGTTTATTTCCAATTTCAGCGCTGAAGGACACATTGGAAAAAAATAGAAAACCAACTGGCTTTCAATGGAATTTTGTCTGAGTTTTCAGCCAGCCTGTAATAAAGAAGTTATTCTCCTTAGGCACATTCAATTTTTAGACTCCTAAAGCATGGCAAAAACACAAAAACTGTCTGTTTCATAATGATGCAAAAGAGGACCTAAAAATTATGTGAAATTAAGTAAAGCCAATTTTTCTTAACCAGATTTAAGTTCTGAAGACTATTTCATAGCTATTTGCAGCTTATGGAAAATAATTACAAAAACTGGAAATAAGGAAACAGTCCCTGTCTCTTAATGCAGAGATAATTTTTAAACCAATGCTGCTTCATCATTATTTTTGAAATTCCTATATAAAGCTGTTTCCCCAAAATTTAATTTCTCTAGGCCTAGGACATACTCTGTTCATTTTTGTGTCCATAGCATCCATTACAGTATCTGGCTTATGTAAAACCTGTGGTAGATATTTAGTGCTATTTATCAAATATTTCTGATTCTCCTCCCTCCAGAACATGATAAGATTATGCTTTTCTGCCCACTTGAAGTTAAGTATGGCCATTTGACTTGCCTCAAGTAGCCTTTTATTTACTGAGCAATAAAATGTGAGTAGAAATAATATCACCTCCAGAACAAATCCCATAATAGGTGGTGCATGATTCACGGGGTTTCTTTCCCTCCACCACGGTTACCAGTAACATCCCAGGTGAGGAAACTCTACCGGCCTATGTGCCACCAGAAGCCAGCCCTCCATCGGTGTGCAGCATAAACAGTGTGACACAAGCCGGAAGCACAAGCTGGAATCAAGATTGCCGGGAGGAAAGTCAATAACCTCAGATATGCAGATGACACCACCCTTATGGCAGAAAGAGAAGAGGAACTAAGGAGCCTCTTGATGAAGGTGAGAGAGGAGAGTGAAAAAGCTGGCTTAAAGCTCAACATCAGAAAGACGAAGATCATGGCATCCGGTCCCATCACTTCAAGGCAAACAGATGAGGAAACAATGGAAACAGTGTCAGACTTTATTTTCTTGGGCTCCAAAATCACTGCAGATGGTGACTGCCACCATGAAATTAAAAGACATTTGCTCCTTGGAAGAAAAGCTAGGGCAAACCTAGACAGCATATTAAAAAGCAGAGACATTACTTTGCCAACAAAGGTCCGTATAGTCAAAGCTGTGGTTTTTCCAGTGGTCATGTATGGATGTGAGTTGGACCATAAAGAAAACTGAGCACCTAAGAATTGATGCTTTTGAACTGTGGTATTGGAGGAGACTCTTGAGAGTCCCTTGGACTGTAAGGAGATCAAAGCAGTCAATCCTAAAGAAAATCAACCCCGAATATTCATTGGAAGGACTGATGCTGAAGCTGAAGCTCCAATAGCTTGGCCACCTGATGCGAAGAGCCAACTCACTGGAAAATACACAGATGCTGGGAAAGCTGGAGGGCAGGAGGAGACGGGGACGACAGAGGACGAGATGGTCAGACGACCTGATCCACTCATTGGACATGAGTTTGAACAAGCTCCAGGAGACGGTGATGAACAGGGAAGCTGGGGTGCTGCAGTCCATGGGGTCACAAAGAGTCAGACACAAGTGAGTGACTCAACAACAACATAAACAATAACGAAAACTCCGTTGTCTTAAGCAGCTGAGATCTGAGTGTTTTTTGTTACTATAGCTTAACCTAGCACAACCTAATAAAAAATATTCCAAATGAAACTTCAATGAAGAAAAGCCAAGAAAGGAAAACCTGAAGTCTATAGGCAGATGACCACTGCCACTGAACTCACTGTTCTTTTTTCATAATTCCTTCCAGGTTCAAATCCAGGAACACTGTGCTTACCACAGCCTGATACAAACATTAATATGACCAAGGTGAATATTTGTTTAAATCAGGTTGCCAAAGACCCATGCAGTCAGCATCACCTCTCAAAGATACTAAAATTTGTGGAGAACCACCTGTTTGCATATCTTAAGCCAGAATAACAGGTCTGTTCCTCAGAAACGAGTACCCTTCACTCGGTAGCTGAACACAATAAATTTATATTCAAATAACCCAAAGTCAGAGCACTAGAAGCAAACAAAAACAAACAAACAAAAGCCAAATGCCGCTTTGTAAAACAGGAATATTTAAGGAGCCCAAGGGAAAAGTGAGAACAATAAATCAACTCAAAAAAAAAAAACAACAACAACAACAAAAACATACACATAAGAAAATGGCATGCAGATGGACTGTAATATCAAAAATGTGCTATCAAGTTGGGCAGAGAGAATTCAGCACAGCCAGTTAAGCATGTTCCCCGAGCCGGAGCCCATCTGGAGTCCTGGCACCTGCTCTTTATGTGGCTGCTGACGTCTTGAGCACACTCTTCCTTCCTAAGGAGAAATATTTCAAACAATGAGTCCCTTTCACAGGCAACTTAAAAAGGGAAAAGGTCGAAAAATAAGAAATGGAACCAAGTGCTCGAGAGGAGAAGAGGAAAACGCATTGAAGGAGCCCATGAAAGCTTCACGGTGGTAGAGAGCCACCATCTTCATGAAGCAATCCAAGCCCGCGCCTCCCAGCCTCAGCCTTGCCCCTCCTGACGCTCTTTTCTCTTTCAAGCTCAGGAAATGGCTTAGACACCAGATGTGAATACTATCATCTTTCCTTACCCCTACCTGAAGCCACAGTGCAGCTTCTGCTCCTGGTACATCCTTAAAAACGGACGCTAGGTCCATGGATTTCTGGAGTTGGAACAAACCTAAAAGAATATCTAGCCAGCTGATCTGTAACTTGTGGGGAGGTTACGTGACTTGCTTAAGGTCACACATCTGAATAGTTAGAAGCCACTTAATACCTTCAAATACTTGCCTTGTGGTCTACCTTTGGATCCTCACCTACTTGCTTTCTCTGCCATTTTTATGTCCACTGATTACCTCTTCTCGTTTGAAATCCATCTCCTCCCTTGGAGGGTTTCTGTTTTGAGACACGTGCCTCCTAAGAGGACTTTTTGTTGTCGTTATTTATTTTTATTGGAATACGGTTGCTTTACAATCTGTGTGAGCTTCTTGCCGTACAGCAAAGCGAATCAGCTAAATGTATACAAACACCCACTGGTTTTTTCCGGTTTCTTCCTCCCTTTTAGGTTACCACGGAGCACTGTGTAGAGTTTCCTGTGCAAGACAGCAGGTTTCCATTAGTTATCTTGACACTAATCTCTCCTGTCATTTTCCCACCTCTTATTGCTGTTCAGTCGCTAAGCACGTCTGACTCTTAGAGACCCCATGGACTGCAGCATGCCAGGCTTCTCTGACCTCCACTATCTCCTGGAGTTTGCTCAAACTCATGTCCATTTAGTCAGTGATGCCATCCAACCGTCTCATCCTCTGTCGCCCCCTTCTCCTCCCGCCTTCAATCTTTTCCAGCATCAGGGTCTTTTCCAATGAGTCAGCTCTTCTCATCAGGTGGCCAAAGGATTGAGGCTTCAACTTTAGCATCAGTCCTTCCAATGAATATTCGGGGGTGATTTCCTTTAGGAAGGACTGGTTTGACCTCCTTGCCGTCCAAGGGACTCTCAAGTGTCTTCTCCAGCACCACAGTTTGAAAGCATCAGTTCTTCAGCACTCAGCCTTCTTTATGGTCTGACTCTCACATCCATACACGACTACCAGAAAACCCACAGCTTTGACTAGACAGACCTTTGTCGGCAAAGTGTTGTCTCTGCTTTTTAATACCCACCGCTAGTTTTTTTAATTCCCACCTCTAGTTCCTTTTATTTAACCAACACGTGGCATTTACTCAGTGTCAGGTTCTGTTCTAAGTGCCTTAGGAATATTGAGTTCTTTAGTCACTATAACATGGGGTAAGCACTATTATCTCCATTATACAGGTAAGACCCAGAAAGGTTAAGTGACTGTCCAGAGTCCACTATGAGGAGAAGGCAAGAGGCAGGATTCAAAGCCAAGTAGCCGGGCCTCAGCTCCGCTCTTCACCACTCCTCCACGCTCTCTCTCTCCACGGCTGCATGCCCTTCTCTTCCAAACATGAGAAAGTCAGCGCTCCCCCAACCCCATCAAGAGGTCACCTTTGAGAATCTCAATTCCAGAGCAGTCTAGCCACTGAGCTACTAAGATCACCCAAAGAAAACCACTTATTATTTATTCCCCAGCACACACTGTGGAAAAAATTCTTTTTCTAATTGCTGAACACTTGGAGAGGGAAAAACAGAGCAGTAAACTACTCTCTTTTTTTTTTTTTTCCAGATGCACTCTCCATTTGGTGGGCAAACAAGATGAGGAAACATAACTGAGCCCCAAGGACCAGACAAAGTGGTATGGTTTCAAGATAAAGCACAACCTGCACTGAAGTCATCAGGAATGATTGGCTGAAACTAACTGGGGAACTCATCTGTTCTCAAGAAGGAAGGAGTCCTGCTTTGGTAAGATAACCCTAAGTCTGGCTTCTGTTTTATTTTTGTTATGTATTTTTGTAACTTGGAGGTGGGGGTTGCATGAGCAGAAGTGCAAAGGTCTTCTGGCAAAGAGTTAACATCCAGAAAAACAAACAACCAACACTGCTGTTTTAGAACAACCCACAGCTGCCCTGCTTTCAAACATTTTACCTTCCACTTATTTAAGGAAATGAACATACAAAGGCTTCCAGAATTGTGTCTGACCTGGTGGAGGTCACTGTACGCACCCACTGATTTCTTGCATAAGAGGGTAGCAGGGTAGGAGGGAGGAAATGGCCATGTGGACTGATAAATACAGATCTGCCCACTCTCTTGTCCCTCAGGCAGAAGGAAAACAAAAATCTATCATTTGTGAGCTGTCAAAGGCAGCTTCACTTTGAGGACAAACCTCATGTGGTCCTGAAAACACGTGACATGGTCTCCCCTTGAGCTGGCAGAAATGAAGAGTGTGAACAGGAAGACCCTCGACAGCTCACAGGAGGAAAAGGAGAGGGGTAGGAAGAGCCATGGAAATGCCCCCAAGACTCAAAAGCATCTCAAGACACCAGTCTGAAAACTTCTCTCTCCCCAAACCACCCAAGAAATGCTCTGATGTAAAATAATTTAGGTCTGGCCACTTTGTCTGATCATCAGGAGGCACCAATGATCATGCCTTCACTGATTCCCCCAGTGTGAACTGAACACCTCCTCCTGTGCCCAGGAATTGGGCAAGGCACGCGGGACAGAGACTAACATCACATCTTCATCTGCAGGGTTTTGCAAGTGAACTGGAACTTTGCAGAAAACATCCAGCAGGTGTGTTTCTATGTAACAAGAGTATAAACGAATGCTTTATTTACCTAGTATCTTACCTGTAATGATTATTTGAGATGAAAGGGAGCCAACAATAATTGCTCCGTAACTGTGAAATGTAACTGTGAGGGCTGAAATATTCCCTAATTTCAACAAGGCTAAAGAAATTTCTTTCCAAAGACCTGTCAAGCTGCACTCAAGAATGGGGTGGCTCTTTTAGGCAATAACGTTCCATGTCAACCCTTGGTCTAAGGGGACAGACCCTGTTAAGAAATGACATATCTGTGTGGAACCAGTTGTCATACATATTAGACTCTTTACATCCAGGGAACAATCCTTTCCAAACCTCTCCTCAAATGTGAAAGGCAGTAATATGCAGAGAACTTTCAAAAGACTGAGTTATCTGAATTACTCTAAAGCCTACAATATTTCTAAAGTAAAATTGCCAGGATACGGTTATGACTCATAAATTTCACTAAAGTCTCCTATGAAACATCTATGTAGAATAAATCTTTCAGCATTATAAAGAAGAATACAGAAAAATCCTTCTTATATACATACCATGAAAAAAACTAAGACTCACCTGGAATTTTATAGGAATCTTTTCACTCTCTCAGATTTCACAGTTAGCCTCGGTTTCAGATCTAAAGTATCCACATGCATGTCAATAAATGTTTCTAAAAACAGCAGCATCTCAGACATTCAGCTCTCAGCTGTCCAGAAACCCCAGTTCCCTAAAACAGCCAGGAAACTAGACATTTAAGTGTCTGCATATCCCAGCAGAATCCAGAAAAGCCTCTGACATGAACAGTGAGTAACAGTGAATGGGCTTGTTGGGTAACTGTTTTCAGAGACTGGCAACTGGTTGTCCAAGCCAGCGCCCACAGACACCCAGTCTGCAGATATAAAGAACTGAGTCTTTATAACTGGTATACAAAACAGCAGGTTACAGAAATAGAGATGGGGGGGTAGGAAAGAGATCCCCTGAGCGTACTGAAAAGTGAAGGTGGAAACTGTGCCGATGGGAAGGGAAATTAGGCAAAAACAAATGAGGCTGGAACCATTAATGGCATCCCAACTCTTTACAGACATGAAGCCATTAGAAGGTATTATCTTTCTGTATGTTTTAATACACTTGTTTCACTTGTTTTAAAGTGAATTACTCTTTGCAGTCTGTTTAACATTCAAAATAGTTTTAAGTGTTCAGAAGAAGAACAGATACGCTCGTCTCAACTGAAGAATCCATTTGTACTAGGCCAAACCAAGGTTGTTCAAAGCAGTGAACAACGTCATCGTATTCTTCAAGCAGGGGCCAGCAGAGGGACTAAGAGGCTTGGTGGCTGAGAGAAGCGCTGGGATCACTGAGAAACGGATTCAGTCAGCATCCAGACAGACGCCCAGAGGGAAGACCAAAGATGAATTTTCCTCTGATTTTCTCTGCGACTGTGGAGCATGCAAGAAACACAGATTTCCTGCAGGAAAGAGAGGACAAGTGATATGGACAGCCACTCTGACCCAGACGAACATGATTTTTTTAAAGGTGGACTGGACAACATCCAGCAGCAGCATAAGAAAGAAGCAGTTGCAGAGAGCCACTATGGTCCACAATGTCTGATCCACGATTCTAAAATTCCAAAAGCTCTGAAAACCAAAAGTATATAAGTTTGGTGAAAACTCAGTTAGTGATAAAACCTGACCTGAGTTTACTTGAAGTCCTGTATTATCTTTACTCATCCAATATAAACATTCATATAATAGTAATGCCTTTGACTACAGGGTGTTGCAATGGGAGATGTTACAAAATATGTGTTATATGCACTGTACTAACTCCTTTACATCGAAAAATTCTAAAATATGAATGTATTTGGCCCCAAGAATTTCAGGTAAGTGTTTGTGGATCTTTACACAGCAAGATTACTTTAGGTTGCAGACAAGAATTTATGAAACAGCTTTTAATTTTCACCTAGGTTCTTTCATTAAACCAACATTTTTAGGGCATTCACTATGTCCCTGAAATTGGCTAGGTATTGGTGTGTTTATTTCTGAAAGGTCTCAGTTTTATTTTTGCCTTGTATATAAAGCAAGATCAGGAATAAGAATCACTGTAGCTACAGAAATTAACAGAGAAGGGAAGGAGGGCCTCCAAGCTTGCTCAGGGGTAAAGAACCCACCTGCCAATGCAGGAGACTCAGGAGATGAAGGTTCCATCTCTGGGTCGGAAGATCCCAGGGAGAAGAGAGTGGCTACCCACTCCGGGAGAATTCCATGGCCACAGGAGACTGGCGGGCTACAGTCCATGGGGTCGCAAAGAGTCGGACACGTCTTAGGGACTCAGCAGGAGCACAAGAAGGGAAGGAAGGAAAGAAGGGAGGGAGGGAGGAGAGAGAGAAAGGAACTCTGTCATATGCATAGGGCTGGATGTGAGTGGAGAAAAATTCATCGAAGTCTTCGTTGATCATATCAAAATGAGAGGGAGAGAGGGAGGGAAAGAGAGAAAGAACAGAGCTATTGGCAGAATCTTATCTAATTTTTCTGAGGCTCAGAACATCACTCACTGGCTCAGAACATCCACTCACTGGCGCTGCCCACTGGAAATACCACTCTGCTTCACTGGTTTTTCCCCAGCCACCACCTTCTCTCCACCACATGCCTCCTTTCCCCTAAGCCCCTTGCCTTCACTTCAGCTTAAACTTCACTTCCCAATTCTCAGCCTTCAACTAAGACTTCTCCTAGCCTGGGGTGATCACAGCAAAGACCAGTATATATTAAAATGCATCTGTTTATAAGACACACCCACACACAGAGGATGTAAGCTTTGAGAAGGTAGGAACTTCGGACCTATCTGTCTAACATGGTGGGGGCCTTTTAAAAATGTTGGTTAACTAAAAGTCCATAAACAAATGGACAGATAAAGAAGATGCAGGATAGATATCTAACAGAATCCTTACTACTCAACCATAAAAAGAATGAAACAATGCCATCTGCAGCAATATGGACAGACCTAGAGAATATCACACTAAGTGAATTCAGACAGAAGCAAGTATCATATAATATCAGTTACATGAGAATTTTAAAAATGATACAAATTAACTTATTTACAAAACAAAAATAGACTCAAAGACATCAAAAGCAAACTTATGGCTACCAAAGGGGAAAGTGAAGGGAGGGATAAAACGGGAATTAACAGATACACACTACTACATATTAAACAAATAAACAAGGACCTACTGAATAGCCCAGAGAACTATATTCGATATCTTACAATAACCTATAATGGAAAAGAATCTGAAAAAGAATAGATACAGTTATAACTGAATCACTTTGCTATATACTTTAAATGCTGTAAATTATACTTCAATTTTAAAAACATTTTCATTAAAATATTAGTTGAATGAATAAGGTAAAAATGAGATAGTATCCCAGCAAACTTGATTATTGCTCAACCAAGCATTGTTTTTATTTTCTATTTAACAACTGTGTCCATATAAAATATCCGGAGTCCTGGTTCAAAGATTCTTACTGATTGTTTAAAGTAATCTTACCAGGTCCAGGTCCACACAGAGCCCTATTTGAAAGTCTTGGGGCCAGATACTTTTTATGTGTCAGAATTCTCCAGATACTAAAAAGCTAACACAGCATCTATACCCTGTCTTTTATAAATGAATATGCTGGCCTGCTCTTAACAAGGGCTTCCCAGATGGCACCGGCAGTAAAGAATCTGCCCGCCAGTGCAGGAGACATAAGAGACACGGGTTCGATCCCTGGGTTAGAAAGATCCCCTGAAAGAGGGCATGGCAACCCACTCCAGCGTTCTTGCCTGGAGAGTCCCACGGACAGAGGAGTCCGGTGGGACATGACTGAAGTCACCTAGCATGCACACACGCTCTTAACAAACAGTCTCCAGTCCTGGCAGCTGATAGCAGACAAACGGGGATGCCTGGAGGGGTCGTGCCAGACCCCCTGTCTCTACCAAAGAAGAAGTCAAACAGCGCGCTGAAAGCCGACACGGAAAGCCTAGTCCCTGAATCAACACAGAGCCAGTGATGGTGGCAGTGCTAGGAATAAAGCCGGTGATAACCAGCACTTCTTGAGCATGTACAATGTGCCAGGCCCTGAGGGAAGAGCTTGATGTGTTTCAATTCATTGAGTGTTCAGACAATCCCATATACAGATACCAGTCTTCATCCTATTTTACAGATGAGGAAACAGGTCCAGAAAGGTGAAACAACGTGTGTAAGCTTGTTCTGCTAAGATACAGTGGACCCAGAGCATGATAAGAGCTAATAGGATTAATGAACCTCCTATTCACTCACTTACACAACACAGGTTAATCAGGAAAAGTAAGTGCAATGGGGAGAGTCTGAACTTCTACATTCAGAAGGAATTCAGCTTGAATTCAGCCCCACCATGACGTGAATATGTGGCCATGAAGACAGGACTCAAGTCTACGACTCTTTCGACTGCGACTTATCTCCCTGACTGACGGCAGCACTTCACGTGACGTTTCTGTTACATTCACATACACTTACATGCCAGACGCTATGTATGTTTCATTTCAGTCTCAGGAAAACCAAGTAGTGTAGACGCTATTAGGAATCTTACTTTTGACACGAGGAAACCGAGGCTTAGAGAGACTTATTCAAGGTCAGAGAAAGGCTGGCTTTCCTTTCCCTGTCCCAGCTAAGGCTTCTGTCTAAACGACAAAGAAAACTGCACACGCTTCCTTTCCTGGATGAAGGAGTTCTCCTCTTGAACAGGTACCTGGAGGGGTCTTTACAATGTAGATGTCTGGGTAACATTTTCCTGGCTTGTATTCCTCATGATGATGTCAGCCTTGAAACAGAAACTTATTCCCATCTCCAACCAAGTTACAATCATCTCCCAATGCTTAAATTCCCTGAACACGACCACGCGTTCACACAGTTGATGTTCGCAACGATTACCGCCTCAGACTCGATTTAAAGCACAAGTGAAATAAGTTGTGAAAGTTAACAGCCAGTGTCACCGCTGCAATTGGAAATCCTAGATTCAATCAGCTGTAAAACACACGTCTGGCTATTATACGTCTGCTATAAAAGTTTCAGGAGAAAGTACAAGTGTCACATTCCAAGATGTTTGTTACATCCACTGCGCCATGCCTCAGGCGAACAAAGTGATCGCTTTCAGTCCTGAATGGCTGATGAAACACTGTGGTTTTGCACGGGTTTTTCTGAATCAGGGACGTGCCTGGGCTTAACAGTCTCTCATCTGTAACTCCAAGCAGACACCAACTATGTGTGCCTGGGGCAAATACGGTAATCATGACAAGTTGGTCGGGGGGCACACTTGGGACATCCCCTCCTTGGCTAACTCTACATCCCCTCTCCTTCAGGAAATTTTCCAGAAGCCCACAATTTACCAATTCCTCTGCCTTTCCCAACAGATCGCCGTAATTTCTCACATCTCCTCCCACCTCCACTCCCAAATCAATACCCTCGTGCTCTCCCCGGAGATCTGAGGGATTTATTCTTACCCTAAGACAACAGACTTCTAGTTAATGAAAATCATTTTTCAACTCATTTGCAAAATTCATTTGAACATTTGGGTGTGTGTCCCACCCAAAACTCTCTCCCAGGCTTCATGAAATTCACATGTTTCCATTTGTAGATGGCTGTAATCAAAGCCAAAAGGCATTCCCTTAAGCAATAACCCTTGGAAAGAAAAGTAATGACTTCAACCCGGTTCATAAATTTACTGACTCTTCTTGACTTCTTCACATCACTGAAGGTTTCTGGCAACGTTTCCGAAGGACACCACCATGAAGAGTGTCCTCTGAGGACAGCCTTCAGAGTCGTCTTCCAGGAGGGCATATTCACTTTCTGCACTGAGGCAGCCATGGGTGACAGATGCCATTGGAAATCTTCCACCAATCTTCCAGAATCACACGGGAAAAGTCACAAGCTGCCACACCTTTGGCTTTTTAATCCCAAATTGATGACTCATCGACTGTTTTCATGTGTTACTTTTTGTTTTTAATGTGTTACTTTTGAACCCACTTTTTGTTTCTGAATAAACCTCAAGTGTTTTTCTCCATATATATATATATATATTTTTTTTTTTATAAAATGTGTCCTCAAATTTTTTATTTTTAAAAATTAATATTAAAATAATATAATGCTGATTTTTCAGGCCATTTCCAAGGAGAAAAGTTCTGGCATATTTACAGAATGATGGTATCAGTAGAAAAAGTCTGTAACTTCATTTCAGAAGGGAAACTGTTCATTGTGACATAGACATTTCCAGCTCATTTTTTTACATTGTATTCTTTTATAGTTTTGTCTCAAAGGAAAGTTGATTTTATTTAATACTGGAAATATGATTTTCAGTGTTAGACTTTACACACTCATTATACAATTACAAAGCAGATAGAGAAAGACCAGTGGCAGGCTAAAAAAAAAATCACCAAAGTAACATTAAGAGTCATTTCAAAGTAACCACTATGAACCTTAGTTTCCCTGTAGGTAAAGTAGCATATTAACAGCACAAGTACTAATGTGCTATTTTATCACTAAATACCCTAATCATCACTAAATACCCTAATAGGCTACTTTCTGCATTTGCATTTTAAAATCATAACTAATAACTGTTCAGCACAAGAAAAAGTAGAAGGATTACTAGACTTAGAATCAAGAGATTCACGCTGGGTCTCTGCTCTGCAAATGGGCTCACTCAAGCCAGCAATGCGACTTCTGGAGCTTCCATCTCCCCCCCACACAAAGTCTTGGTTCAGACCCAGGCACTACTTGAAGGGGCTTACATATATTAACTCCATCCTTACACTCTCCTCTGAGATAAGCACTGTGAGCCTCACTTTACCATGAGGAACCACGTCACAGAGGAGTCAAATATCAATGAGTAGCTCACAACTGGTGGTCAAACCCAGCATCACAGCATCATAGCCTGACTGATCCTCTGCCGCACCACTGGCGAGCCCATTCCTGGGATGACCCTGACAACCACCAGGCTTGCTGGAAGGCACAAAGATCCAGGTCAAGGTATAAATGTTATCCAGACGTGAGCACTAATTATCGTTATTGTATTACTTCAGTAAACCTCGAATGCAGCTTGTGAAATAAAGTCTACAACAATCACATATAGTAAAAGTCAAATTGGCCCGCATACAGTAAAACACGCTCTCTGCAGCATTCTTGCAGTGAGGAATCTCTGTCCTCTAGTGCTTGGAAGCCACACGTTAACACCTGCCGTCAAATCTTCCCAAGCCAACGCCAGCTCTTGAGGCTCTGCACGGCAGGACTTGGGGATTTCAGCAGATGACCTGCCAAGAGTTGAGCACGCCCACGAGGCTCCTGAGGTCAGGGTGTTGGCCCTGCCTTCAGGGCTTCCTGCAGCTCAGCTCCTTGGGGAGCAGGACTCAAGTTAAGTAAATCTAAGGCATGGCTGACCTGGTGAAGTCCTATGTCCAACTCCTCTATCAAGTAACTCAGTTGTAGCCAACTCTTGAAATAAAGCTGGTAAATAACAGAAGAAAACTGACCCCTCTAGTGATATCAAGGAGTCTGGCTAGATCCTGACATTATCTTCTTCACTCCTACAATGTAAATCCAAAGCATAACTCCAGTAGACCTTTAATTCTGGCCTCTATTATTGACAGATTTTTATATATTAATAGATGATATGATGACTAATTCGACTAAAGGACATACAAAATCGTGGCGGCAGTTTTTTTAAAAGCCCTACTATTATTATAATTTAAGGATTTTATATGACAAAGCATTATGCCAAGCAAGTTACTTTAGCTAATCCCAACCAACTTAGGAGATAGGTATCATTGTCCCACCCCATCTGCCACCATTTACACTGAGGAAAAATGATATTCCCAGGTCTAGCCATGAGTCCGTTCCATAATTACTCATCATTCAGGTCTCAGCTGAAAGGTCAGCTCCACAGAGAATCATGACCAAAGCATGCAACAGAAAGCAAGAAGAAAAAAAAAAGGATTTGAAATAAGGGCCACAGACTGCACAAATTGTTGGTTTAATAAAAAGAAATGGAATGAGGAAAAAAAAGAGAGAGCAACAATAAATCTCCCCACTCCACTTCTCAGCCCCCTCTCCCTCACATGATCTTGTTTAGTTTTATCTACAGTGCTTAATACTATCTGAAATTCTTATTTATTTATTGTCTGCCTCCAGTAGAATGTCAGTTTCTGAGAGCAAGGAAACTTGTCTGTCTAGTTCAAAGCTCCAGCACCAATAATAATGTCCGGTATAGTTCCAATGCCAATATCAATGCCTGTCAAAGAATAGGCACTTAGGTATGAGAGGAAGGAAGGGAGGGAGGGAGGAAATGTCTCCATAAGTCTGAGGGAGAAAGGCTTATTTTAGACATTGGAGAGAAAGAACTTCATGGCTTAGAAATGATGTCAAATTCTGACATGCATTACTAAAGGAAGCTGCAAACTGGCTGGAAATTCAGGGATGAATTAAGCACTGTCTTTTGTGGGAGGGGTAGAAAAAAGTTAGTGCAATCCTTTTGAGGTGTGACTTAAAATTCCAGGGCCATTCGACCTTTTGGACAACTTCGTTTGCTCATTGCTGACATTCAAAACTTCTTGAGAAGCATATATGTTTGTTCTCTGGTTGGGAACTGTTGGTTGATTGCTCTTCATTACGGTCCCATCCCCAACACACCACACACATAGTCAGCCCTCTAAAAGCCTGAGTTAACAGAGATTCTCAGTCACAAGCAGTATTCTAAAATTGGAATTTGGCTGCCTGACCACACACACGAGCCCTGGAATTCAGCGAACATCTGGGCCAGTGAGTGTGAGAATGTTCTGTGGCAACAAAAGTCCCCGAGGAGGCAACGAGAGCTGGAATCCCCCGGCAGCAGCGCAGGTGCTGGTGAGGCCGGCCAGCCAGGCGGCGGCGCAGCCCCCCTGCCCCGGCGAGGCTCGGGGCAGCCTGGCGACGCGGCTGGCCCCTCGCACCCAGCCAGGCACCCCTCAAGCAGCCCCAGAGGGTCTCACTGTCTGCACCACACGTGGGCGACCAGGGGAGCCCGATGCCAGCTGCTCAAACAGAAGCCTCCCCGGGCTGAGGACCTCCTCATACCTGGTGAACGGAGAAGCCAGATTCAATGAAGCTTTATAGCTTCCCTGTCATCTAGCAGGCAGTCACTCGGCATGTTAAATTCTCGGAAGTGAGAGACTTTGCTCCCTAATGGAAAAGAAGCGTCTGCTGGCTAGAAGGCTGTACCCTTATTCACAGTCACTGAGGTTTCATACCATCTTATTCATTAGCTAAAGCTTCACTCACCCTCACATAGACGGCAAGTGAGAGTCAAAAGCGAGTGAAGTGCTGGGACCCAGGAGACGGAAAATGATGGGCAGAAAGAGAAAAAAGAAGTCTTCAGTGTCTTTTGTTTTAAATAAGAAAACAATGTTTCTTTTGTTGAGAACTATCCTTTACTAGCTTTATTTTATTGACTATAAAATAATACTTGCTCACTGTAAAAAAAAAATTTTTTTTTCAAATCTACACACAGCAAAAGCTTCCTCATAAATCCCCAGAGACAGTCCCCAGAGACAACCACTGTTCATTTTGGGTGGATGGCCTATCACAGGTGCTTCTTTTCTGCTTAATAAGTATACGCAACACTCTGCATGCTGCTCTCTGACCTGCTTCTTATCCATGTGTAAGATGGTCTGTATCTCTTTCAATGCTAGTCAATGTAGTTCTGCTTCATCTGTAAATTGAGGACAATGGCATCCAGATTTGACAGCAACATTGTAAGGATTAAATATTTGCTAGATGCTTAGAATAGGACCTGGAACATGGCAAAAATGCAATCAATATTATCAGCTGCCCAATATTAAATGTTATAATACTGTAAGTTATTTAGCAAATGTCCCAGTGATAGACATTTCCAATTCTCACTATTATAATTTATATCACAATAAAAAGTATAGCTTAGGTTTCAATATTATGACTTTCCATTATCTTCTATTGCCCAGAATTTGGCAATGTACATAAACTATTCACATTCATTCATTTGAGCTCACATAATGATTTGTAGGTGGCAAGTCAGGTGTGACACTCATTTGAGAGACAAGGAAATTGTGGGTTTAAAAAAAGTAAGTTGCTCAAGACCACCCAGCCAGGAAGCCTGAAGTTATGCCTTGATTCTGGCCATGCAATCATTTGACAAGTGTTTACTAAAGTCGGTATTCAACACCAGGCTCTCTGCTGGGCACTGGAAATATAAAGATACATAAAACACCCTCAAAGAACTCTCAGTCTTGTGGGTAGGCAGCTCCAATTTTTTAAATAACCATATGGTGTTCCAAGCGTAACAGCAGCATGTACACAAATAGCAATACCAGACGTGGACAAAGAAAGCGATGACTAACCAGAGCAACAGAAGTAGCAAAGAGCTGGTGATAATTCCAAAATCTGTCCTCTAAAGCTGAAGACAGATTCATAGACAAGAGTGGTTTCAGACTCCTGACTTCCTGTCCTGTTCTTTTTCTACCACAACATGCTATTTCATATACTCGAAGAATTTAGATCATTTATGCCTGCAAAAAAAAAAAATCATACACACTTTATTCCACCCAAGTTCTCTTTAAGGCAGGAAGGGGACAAGAGAGGAGATGGAAAACTTAAAGCACATTTCACTTTAATTGGATATTTTTAAAAAGTCACTAGCATGTCATCAACCAATAATAAACCCTGGAGACACAGTATTGGTATCTCCACACTGCTTTAAAAGGCACTAAAGGACAAAAATAAATATGCTTCCCAGGTGGCGCTAATGGTAAAGAACCCACCTGCCAGTGCAGGAGACATAAGAGACTCGGGTTCGATCCCTGCGTTGGGAAGATCCCCTGGAGGAGGGCACGACAACCCACTCCAGTATTCTTGTCTGGAGAACCCCATGGACAGAGGAGCCTGGCGGGCTACAGCCCATAGGGTCACAAAGAGTCGTACACGACTGAAGTGATTTAACACCCACAAGCGATATCAGTTAACAGCAAAAGGCATGAACAGCTCTCCATATTGAAGAAGGTACTATAAATCCAAAACGTTAAGAGTGGTAACCGTATTTCTATCATTACTATTGACTGTAGTTACCATTTCTTGAGTACTCACAATATGCTAGGTGAAAGTCCTTAAATCCGTTATCTCATTGACACAACATCTCTATGAAGCAAGTATCATTGTATACATGGGGGAAATGAGGTTGAAAGAGATTAAAGGACTAGTAAGGACCAGGACCAAGACTCAGACTAAGGTTTAATTTCAAATCCCATGCTCCTGGTGCTGAAGCTGAAGCCCCAATGCTCTGGCCACCTGATGCAAAGAGCTGACTCATTGGAAAAGACCCTGATGCCGGGAAAGATTAAAGGCAGGAGGAGGGAGAAGGGGACGACAGAGGATGAGATGGTTGGATGGCATCACCGACTGAATGGACAGGAGTTTGAGCAAGCTCTGGGAGATGGTGAAGCACAGGGAAGCCTGGAGTGCTGCAGTCCATGGATCACAAACAGTTGTATGACTTAGCGACTTAACAACAACCACCACCCACACTCCTCATCATTGTATCATGCTTCCCATTCTATCAGTAACACTTGCTTTTTTGAATATTTTGAGTACAATAATGTGCACAGTACTTTAAAAGCACTGAATGATTTTATTCTTTTTATATTGAGAACCACCTATGAGATTTACATTGTTTTATAGCACAAATTTAGGAAACTTTATCATCACAGCTGGCTGACATCTGAGTTTGAAACTGGCACCTTCTATTGCATTTCATTCTCCGAAATTAGACAATGAGGACCCACAGCAAACAAAGGCTTCCATGACGATCAGCTGATGCTGCAACATAAAACACAAGTTTACATCAGGCGCCAGGTACGATGCGGTTTATGTTCAAAACAAAAGTGGCAGTCACCCAGTATCTGTCATGTGGAATTATGGGCTCAGCTAAGGCCGAGTCAAAGCACATTCACCTAGAATGTCCAAACATCTGACTCTAATCATTACAGCGAGGATCAAGTCAGGCATTGAGGCTTATGCGTGTATTTCTCCAACTGTGGGAAGTTGAGAGGAAAACAGTTTTTAGGGAGGGGATGTTGGGGTGATTTAAGATCATCAACAGTCAGTAGAGCGTGAGTTTTCTCTTTTGCCCCATCTCCTTTTCTCTTGCTAAAGATCTGGCTGTGTCCCGTGCTGTCCAGCCAAGAAGGTCAGGCAGAAGACAGAGAAGATTCTGTGGGAGTCTGTCGGCCACCATCTCATTCATTGTTGTATATCATCCACACACCCTCTTCCTGCCTCCTCCACCCTGTTAATATGAATAATAGAGGACTATTCAGCTTTTTATTCACTCCCAGATATTCAGGGGAATCAGTTATAATAAATCTGCAATCTAGTCCTTTCTTCTGTAAACATAAAGAATCAAAGTTTCAACTAAATATATTTATTATCCTCTAATGATATTTCCCATTCTACCAGGCTCCAGGCTTCCAGGGAAGCATGGCCCCACCACCCCTTACTCTCAAGGTCTTCATGGAAACCCTGCACCAGCTACCCAGGGTCTATTAATCCTCAGTCATCAATCTACTCCCCGACTACTTCCTTTTTACAAACCACAGCACTCTCCACTGGTCTTTCTCTTTTTTTTCTTTTCTTAACACATCTATCCTCCTCCTACTTGAGATCAGCTTTCCATTATGTGAGCTGATCTGGACATTAACCACTCCAGAACAAAAATCACAACCAGGCCAAATAAATATTCACAGCCACAGGATAAATGGGATAAGATGAGAACATCTCACTGTTCCTCTTGGTGTTTATGTTACATCTTTGCTATTTTTGTGAAAGTTAAATTGGAGACTGAATCTCCTGGCCCCACAAAGTGTCAAGCCATGTGGCCAGATAACCTCCAGGAAGATACCTTAAACATAGAAAAGCTCTGTTTTACTTATTAAATCTACATGCTGCATATAATGGGGCTTCCCAGGTGTTGCTAGTGGTAAAGAACTCGCCTGCCAACGCAGGAGACATAAGAGATGTCAGTTCAATCCCTGGGTTGAGAAGATCCTCTGGAGGAGGGCATGGCAGCCCATTCCAGTATTCTTGCCTGGAGAATTCCCATAGACAGAAAAGCCTGGAAGGCTACAGTCCATGGGGTCACAAAGACTTGGACATGACTGAAGTGGCTAAGCACACATGCACATTGCATATAATAAAGTGGTTCTTTACGAGGTTTTATAAGACAAATAAGACTCAGCAGAAAACAATGTAGGAAGGAAAAATGTAGACAACTTATAGATCAGTATGTAAAGGAAGGAGAAAGGAGTGTCACATTTGTCGAGCACCAGATACTGTCACGTACATGATCTCAGTTCATCTCAGAACGGGTAGGCAAACTCGATCCCCCCAACACCTTTCGGGTTAGGTATAAATAGGATCTTCCAACTTGAGGTCCCAGGTCTAGTGACTTACAGAGGTTACAAATCTGATAAGCCCAGAACTGCACTAAACATTTTTTGTTAGTATTTTATTTAGCCACATTGGGTCTCAGCTGTGACGCACAGGCTCTTCACTGCATCAGATGGATCCTCACTGTGGTTCACGGACCTTCCAGCTGGGTGTGTGGGTTCAGTAGTCACAACACAGGCTTAGCTGCTCTGCAGCATGTGGGTTCTTAGTTCCCTCACCAGGGATCGAACCTGCATCCCCCGTATTGCAAGATGGATTCTTAACCACTGGACCACCAGGGAAGTGTCAACCTTTTGTTTTTAAATCCAGACTCAGGTATACCACATTAGTCCCCAAGATGAACACCTTGTCTTTCCATCTTTCTCTCTTGACATAGTAGATCCTTCTCACCATTTGTTTGGCCTGAAGGCCAAGGTCAAGTGTACTTGAAGCCAGAATTACATGTTTCAATGCTGGCTCTGTCCTCACTCCCCATAACCTCTCAGTCATGCCATTTAACCTTCTGAGGCTCATGTGTCCTCAATGAAGCACTATGTAAACATGTGACAGTATTAGAATGTAACGCAAAAAAAAAAAAAAAGTTTTCCTTTTTCCAATGCATGTGTTATTCTCACGCACATGCACAAATATATAAACTGACCCAATTACCATATTCTTTTTTTAAATACTGCCCTAAATCTTAATGTTTTAGAGCTTCCCATTTTACCTCTAGTTCCCCCTATGACTATAAAACCTCAAGTCACTTAGTATCCTTAAGTAACCTCTACAGATACTGGAATTATCTAAAAGTTTTCAGATCTGAAAAGTGAAGGGAAAATATGAGTTGAGATATGCAATTCAGCACCTAAAACTCCAGCTGTCAGATATCTTCAATACATAACTGTATTTCACTTAATAATTTTATATTCTAATTTTCAACTGGACCCTTTCTTAGACACACTTAAAAATATTTGGCTGCAAGAGGCATGAGAAAACCAAGCTGCATATGAAATCTTCAATTTGTACCTAATAAATCACTGTTGAATTGCACCAACTCCAGTGCATGATTCTGAGGATGAGAGTTGTGGATTGCAGCCTCAAGGAAGAAAATATTTTCTAAAAGAACTTAATTTAAGTGAGACATAGTGGGACACAGCTAATAGCCTCTGCTGATGGAGCTGGTCTTTTACAATGTTCATTCTCTGCAATCTTTTTGTTTATTTTTATTGTGTTTTGGGTTTTTTCTCTGCAGTCAATTTTAAACAGGCATTCTTGACCTGCGTCTAAGCTATCTTTTCTTTCTCTAGGAGCTGAGTTCATTGGCAAGTGATGGACCACAGAAGTGGGAGGTGAAAGCGCCAACCAGACAATGAATCACATTAGGGCCAAACCAGACAGAGAGGAAACTGTGAGGTCTGAAGATCTCTTAAACCTTCAGGGAAACTCACTGAGAAAATGCAAAACAGTCACACAGTTATTTTTGGCTGAAAAGTTTTGATAATTTTGGCCATGATGAGTTAGAATAGCATGTAAACAAAAGAATGGGTTACATTATTATATAAAGAAGTATGTGCAAATTCTTATCCCCCATTTATCCCAAGTATAAAACTTAGTAATTTAAAAAAATAGGCTCTGGAGCCAAACTACCTGGGTTGAAATCTCAGCCTGAGTGTGTCCTAAATACATTTTATAATTTCAGAGCACTCCGCCTCTATGTACTTCCATAATATTCTCTATCTCAGAGGAATGTTCTGAGGATTAAGTGAATGAATATGTTTAAAGTATATAGAAGACTTCCTGGTACACAGGGAAGTCTGCATGCTAGTGCTGTGTGACCATATCATGTCATCATCATTATCATTATCATGTAATATAAAATCTTTCCTGGGTACCAGTCAAACTCATAGAATTTTAACTGACACCACAGTTACACACACACACACACACACACACACACACTTCTTCAATGAATATCCAACTTGAGAGAGAAAGATGAGAAACACACATGTCAGACTGGCTATTTCCACATGTAGTGATAAACTGAAATAGTCAACAGAAGCAAAATACTGCAGAGGATCATGTAATTTCTAACCCTGGAATGGCGCAGAGGAAAGCAAAACAATTCCCACGTTCCTGGTTGTGTGGACCCCTCCATCTCCTCACATCCAACCTTCTTTCACCAAATCTTACAGTTCATATTTTTAACCTCACAGCCTCTGGCTATCCCCGATCCCTAAGGTTGACCAGGTCTTCATGCTGTATACTCACATGGCATTTCTCTACCACGTCCTACGTGTCTAGATCTATACCTGGCACCAAGCTGACTCTCAATAAATGATGGATAAATGGATGGATGGATGGACTAGATAATAATGCACATCCTTATTGTCTCTTAAGAACAAGTGAGACATCTAGGTAAAATGCACACCATAAAAATGCTTACAAACGTAGGCTATTATATCAGGATTGAGTCTGAGAAGACTGAGAATCTTAACAGTCTAACAGAAAGGGGAAAAAATAACCTGATGATGGTGAAGATTTTCTTGGGCTGTATAAACATCTATAAACACAATGGGCAAGACTGCAGAATGGGGTGAGTTCACCTGACCCCAGGGTCAGGACAGGGAGGCAAAAGGACCAGGTAAGTAAGACGGACAGACAAGGTGGTACCACTGTCCCAAGCTGATAAGGGCTTGGTGCAGGGAAGTCAAGCAAAAAGTCAGGCAGGCAGCATACATCATACATGGGAGTCAAGAGACCACATTGAAGGTGTCTGTGAACTTGGGAGGAGAAAAATTACATCTTTGTTTCTGAAGTTTAATATTTAACATTTCCTTTGGTATTAGCACAATCTATTAATATGACCAAAGGAAATCAAGGATTTTTTTGTGGTCACATTACAACTAAAGATATCAAAATTATCTTTAGCTATCATCAATATTTTAAAATTAAGGTAGTTCTTAGAGCCACCACTGAATCTTGTTATTTAAATACATATATTACTGTATCATAAATTTAATATTTTCACAATTTATTCCAACATAACTGGCTTCCTTTGTAGTACCATGTATCTATATTATTTGATACAGTTAAAACATTATTTTGAGAGAGGGTCCATAGGCTTGACCAGACAATCAAGGGGTCTAGAGCACAAAAATAGGTTAAAAGCCCTTAGTTATAAGCAGGGTCCTACAGAACAGAGAGAAATAGTGACTTTTTAAAAATGCTTCTAATACAACAAAAAGATAATAATTCTCTTCAGTTTTGCAATAAGTATGGGAAAAAATCAGAGGAACCACTCACTAATCTGAGGTAAGCTGACTAACACGGCATTAGGCTAAATGAACCAATTATGTAGCAGAAACAGAAGTAGATAATGTAACCCACAAATGTCTGGGCCCCAAATACTTCTCACTGAATCTCAAGAATGAGGAAGGGGGCTGCTGGCCATGACTAACACCGGGAGAGAGCTGTTTGACAGGGAATGCAGGGGGTTCTATTCTTCATCACATTTTATTTACGTGCACCTGAGCAGAGAAGACTCTCGAGAGTCCCTTGGACTGCAGGAGATCCAACCAGTCCATCCTAAAGGAGGTCTGTCCTGAGTGTTCATTGGAAGGACTGATGCTGAGGCTGAAACTCCAGTACTTTGGTCACCTCATGCGAAGAGTTGACTCATTAGAAAAGACCCTGATGCTGGGAGAGATTGGGGGCGGGAGGAGAAGGGGACGACAGAGGATGAGACGGCTGGATGGCATCACCGACTCGATGGACATGAGTTTGAGTAAACTCCGGGAGTTGGTGATGGACAAGGAGGCCTGGCGTGCTGCGATTCATGGGGTCGCAAAGAGTCGGACACGACTGAGCGACTGAACTGAAGAAGAGCTATCACAACCAGGTCGAGAGGTAAAGTGCTTTGAAGGCAATACGGACCACTGAAAAGCAACAGTGATGGCAACAGGAAGACATCTCTCTTCCTTGTAGTACCAACAGCACAGGCTCTGATGGAAGAGCAGAAGCAAATTTTAATTGAAACCAAAAGAAACTGTAGTGAGAATGTGAAGACTTGAGTTAACCCAGACAGGAGGGCAGAATCAAACATTGTGTAAGATACTCCAGGCCCTAAGGAACCCGAAGCACAGCCTCCCAGGAAAGTATAAGGTATCAATCAGACCTTGAATCACCACTTCTCTTGTTTCTGGAAGGCAAGACAGTCAAAATGCATATATCCTCTGAGGCTACTTTGCTAAAATCATTCCTGACTTTTTCTCCCCTGTGCTTTCATTCCAAATCTGATGGGGTTTTTTTATTTGTTGGTTTGTTTTCCTGTTTACTCTAAAGGATTTTGGCAGTGTAAGATATAAAACTCTGCTATGATTCCATTTTCAGGACCTCCTAACACATCACTCATACTCTTTCTCTTAGCTATTCTAAAGCATATTAAAGAAACACCTTGGTTTTCTTTTTCATAACTTAAAGAATTTAAATAAAAATGGTTGTATTGGAGGAAAGGCTTTAATTAAAAGGACCAGAATTTCCAACTAAAAAAGAAATCAGTCACAGAAATGAAATCAGCAGCATAAAGAATATATAGTAATAATATTATTATAATAACTTTATATGGTGACAGATGGTACCTAGACTTAGTAGTAATCATTTTGTAATATATAAACATATTGAATCACTATTCTGTACATCTGAAGCTAATATAATGTTTTAAATCAATTATACATCAATTTTTTTTTTTAAAAATTAAGTAAGTAAAATCCAAGATAAATCCTTGTTGAGTGTCAGGACAAACAACTGCACACAAACTTTATAATGTTCAGAATAATAAAAGAACACTACCAGAGAAGAGTGAATAAAGTTGGCTATTACTCACCTCAATCAACTTGTAACAAAAAAGCTAATTTAGCATTAGCCCTTTTGCTTGGAATGAGTAAACAGGGCAATTTTCACGTTGTTTCAGATTACACTGCAGCTGTAAAATCTGGCAACATTATTGGAGTAAAAGAGCCAAGAGTGGACTTCTAAAGGATTAATACAGTCTTACTGTATTGTTACATCATTTATAGGAACCACCCATAAGTTAATTTCAACACAATTTCTGAATAAACTCCATGGCTTACAGCTCTCAAATCATTACCCTTCTTCACTTAGGTACACATGACAGCTTTTTAATTATAACAAGGATATCTAAATTTTAAAAGATTAATCAAATCAATTAATATTTACCCAATACCAAGCTACTACTGGTTATCACTGGATATATTTTCTGATCCAGCTAAATGGTGTTTTGTTCAATGGAAATGTCATAGTAGAAATGGTCTATTAGTTGCATTAATCCCCTTGACACTCTAGACCCAAAGGAGCCTCAAGGAATGTTGTTTGCTAAGTATTTCCAAATGAACTGACTCAAAATTCAAGTTGCTGACTTCAGGTGCTCATGAGTAATAATGAGTCAAATGTCATAGCTTATAATGTTTTTATTTTTAATTTGGCATGAACAATAAGTCAAGCCCTGGTGTTACTACAGGATTAAGAGTCATATCACAGAATTGCAAGGCAAGTTTACAAGCTTATGTAATAATAAAAAAAAAGTCCCCAAAATGAAGCAAGCATGCTCTCCCACACTGACCTACATAACCCAAGCACTGACCAAGTCAGGGCTAGTACATGTCATAAAATACTTTTTATCAAGATACAGATGCCATCAAATTATTCTGGGTCATTGGTTCCTGCAGCTAAAGTGAAAAGCCTTAATTCCAAGACCAAGTTGCTGATCATCCTTGGAATTTATCAGAAACATCAGAGCCAATTCAATTGCTAGAAGATTCCACGGCAATAACTGTTGGGACGAATAATTGTTCCATCTTGGAAGTTAACCTCAGTGAACTCCATCAAGTTCAAACCATCACAGATGTTTTTAAAAGGCCTAAACAAAGTGAAGATGTTATTTCAGGCAAAAGCAATACGTGCTGATTTAACAACTCTTTGTGATGCCATAAAATCACACAGGAAACAACCCTACTTACTTTTCTCACTCATTCCCTACTTTTACTCAGGGCAAAAATGCTATATAGTTTGCTGCAATAGAAAAAAAAAAAAATGGAAAACTCAACCTTTTAAGATGAAAACCAGTTATGGGAATCTGGATGAGTTCTTGACTATTCCAAGTTTCCCATTTCTAAAATGAGATAGTAATAGATGCCGTGCAGCTTGCTGTAAGCATAAAAACATATACAGTAGTCACGTTATGGGCTTCCCTGGTAGTCCAGCTGGTAAAGAATCCACACGCAATGTGGGAGACCGGGGTTCGATTCCTGGGTTGGGAAGATCCCCTGGAGAGGGGCATGGCAACCCACACCAGTATTCTTACCTGGAGAATTCCATGGACAGAGCAGCCTGGCGGGCTACAGTCCATGGGGTCGCAAAGAGTCGGACAGGGCTGAGCGGCTACGCACAGCACATCACAGTCATGTTATATTTGCATTAAATTAAAGAAATCCAACCACACAGACTCCACACAGGGAGTTCTCATGAGGATATCTTAGGATGAGCCTTTTACTGTACTGAGTGGGATGCTGGCATTAAAACGTATCTCCTTTTCACATAATTGGTCCCTCAATGCAAATCAACTATTAATTCATTCAACAAATATGTACTGATCACTCTTCCAGGTCCTGCATGCAGCAGTGAAGGAAAGCAACAAAATCCTTGGAGTTAACATTATAGAGCTCACCTGAGGAAGAGTTAAGAAAATGTAGGTATTCTAAGGATAATTTTCATACATATATTTTCACCTGATTTACTGACTTTAATCCCTGTGCAAAATAAGACTTGAAAGTGAATTTAAAATATCATAGATGCTTAAGGATATCACAGATGCTTCACAAACATTAGCCAAAGTAATTACTTCTTAAATGCTGTCGCTGGCATTTGGTCAAGGCCAATACATTAAATGTTGTGACAAATGGCCTTCAGTTCTATGATGCCTTCCAGTCTGCTGTTTTCATTTTAGTCTCCTCTTTGCATATTCCAGCAATCTGAAGAGATATACAGTGTTTCTATTTTACTGCTGAAGAAATAAAGGGCCAAGTGACTTACGTAGTAATGTAAGTAGTCAATACTAAAACTCTAACCCCCAAAATCACTCCAAGTATTTTTTTAAAGGGGGTGGGGGATAGGAGAAATGGCCACTTTAACTAAAATGAAATTAACACAGTGACTATCTGTGGTATTTTCACTGCAGAGTCTAACCAACCCGATGTGTGTGGGAGGAAGTCCAATTCTAGACCTTGTAACTGTGAGCACCTACAGGACGGCTCGTCTTAGACCACTGAGCTCCGCTGCCCGCTGATGGTGTCTTATGGTATTATCCAGTGCCTGAGCATCCCTATCTGGAAAACAAGAGTGATACTGACCTAATGTGTTGCTGTGAGGATTACATGAATTAATATGAACACTTGGAAAGCGCTGAGAACACTGTAGTAATACTACAGTAAATATTAAACTAAATACTAAATACTAAAAACTAAATAAACTAAGTACTAAATACTAACTAAAACTAAAAAATTACGCAGCACTTGATAAATCAGAAAGCAAAATTTTATACATGCACAGGCATACACGCACACACAGGGGTTAGCCACCTTCACACGTATTAATCATCCCAACTACTAAACTGGTACCAAAGGCCCAAAGACATATTACAGCCAGCCCAAGGTCACAGCCAATATGTGAGAGGGCCCGAACAAGAGCCCAGCGCTAACTCCAAACCTTGTCCTCTCCACGAGCATGTCTGTGTTCTGAAGAACATGTCACAGACTGACGCTTCAAGAAAGTCACTCTTCTTTCTGTGCGGCAGCCCCGCCATCTCTTCTCGGCAGCCCAGAGAGCCTTTTCTTGTCCTCAGCTCCTCTAGGCACGCCCAGTGCCCACCCCCACCCCTGCCCAACTACCTCTGTGTTCACCGCATTCCCTGGATCAGTGACTCTACCTGGTACCCATTCCTCCTCCATTCAACCTGGTATTCTGTGCATCAATTACGGACGACGCACTGAGCCAGGTGAAGCTCATGAAATAAGCTTATGAAATAACCTTATGAAATAAGGCCAGGCCAATCACTTTATATATAAATCATTTCTGGGTGTATTGTTTCCAGGAACTCTTTTTAATAATACTCACAAAACTCAGTCCAGCGAAATGCACTTAGTAGGTCTCTTGGGCAACAAACTGAAACATCCGGAGTGCTTACAGCCTGGACTTTGGGTCACGAGAGCCTGGGAATGTAGAGAGCTGTAAGGAAAACAGCTTCGAGGACTCAGATATTCAAGTCCAGACTTGGGATGTCTGGATTTGCCCTGTTCATTTGTTTGCTCCTCTTACCCTTCCCCGGAGGGTGCAGGCAGGCCAAGGGACACTGACCACTACCTTTGGGGCCCCTTTCAGGGAAGATGAAGATCAGGGGACGACTCGGTGTGGAATCTGGACTCACAAAGGAACCAGGATCAGCACGGAGCCTCTTTATTAGGAAACTGGAGACATCCACTGTCACGAAAGCAGGGCCGGGCTCCGCTGAAGCAGCTGAAATCCGTGAGGCACATGGACTTGAACTGATGCCACAGACCTTAGAGAAGCTTAGAACACTCAGCGATGACAGTCAAGTATGCCTGGAAGTGTGCAGATCACACACAAAACCGTGTTCTCAAACTGCCAAGGATGCCTGTGGCTTGTGAACAAACGTCACCAACTCTTCATTGCATTTCCTAAAGGATGGTAACTTTGGGAGAATCTTTTCTTTGAAACTTAAAATAGTGTTCTTGTCGGGATATACACCCTGTCTCAGTTCACTTGGATAAAAATTATTACCATGGACACCAAAGGAAGGTATGACTGTGCAGTATTTTGTTGCAATTTTTTAAATTTAATGAAAAAAATCTTTTTAAGTGTCTTTAGACACTGTAATCCATTGTTAGACTCTTTTAGAGCAGGTCTTCAGAAAATCCAGAGTCAGAGAAAAAAAAATCCTTGACATTTCAATATTCTTTGCTCAATAATATTCAAACCCTTGGTTCCCACAGAAAGAGGGAAATCAATTCACATTAGTTCTCATCCCCAGTTACCTTCTCTGCACAGATGCTGAGCCTCCCTACACACTGTGCAATAGATATTTCCCTGTGCCTCAGCCTTCCAAGCACAGACAAGTAAAAGTCAAGCTTCTGATGACATCACACAGCTGTTTTAAATAATTTACTGAATAAAAATGAAAGCAATCAATTAAAAGAGCTACCATAAAACATACCCAAATTCTGAAAGTAGGCTTTTCATAACTATAAATCAGGTAATATTCTTTGCCCAGGGTCAGAACAGGCCTATAAAGCACCTTTAAAATGTCAGTTAATTATGTTTCTTCAAGGCAGAAACACTGGATTTTGTCCCAGAAGAATTGACTTCAACCACCCTCCTGAAAGGAAGATACTGAAGTTTCCAAGAAGAAAGGACAAGTGATTGATGGAGGCTTCACTGCGTCAGAAAGTTCACTTTTTTTTTCAACTTCAAGAACATTAATTGTATATAGGCGGTGTGAAGCAAGCTGTTCCCTTTGAAACACATGGAGACAATCTAAACAGGCGAGAATGTTCCATACAGAAACTTCAAGGTGGTCTCTCTTGTCCCATCTCCTCTCAGACTTAGCTTTACAACTGTCTTCTGTATGTATTAAATAATTATGGTTGTGCTTCTAGCATTGCATGACTTCAAAAGTTCAACCACTGCACACAAGGAAAATCGAATCCATTTAACAAGATTATATTTAACAGCTGTTGTGTACACGGTGTTGTGTGAGGCTTGAGGGGTGGTAGGCTACAAAGATAAGTAACATACTTTCCGTGCTCACCAGTGCTGAGGAAGACAAAATTAGAGAACCACGTTACAAGTTCGACTGTGTGCTGAAAATGAAGAATACAAAGCAAAGATGAAGCAAGGGTACAGTGATTACTGAAAAGAAATGTTCAGTTGAACTCAAGAACCACTCTATTTTTCAATGCTTAAATGATATCCCTCACCTAGAATAATTTCACTCATTATTCAGAGGTTTTCTGAGTCACCTGAATGACATGTAATGGAGTCATTTGATCCTTCAAATAAAACTGCAAGGGAAAAATTAACTCAACGTTATATAGATGAAATTCTTAAATATTAAATAAAATTTTAATTTAGCTTTTTAAACTGAAATTGCTTTACAGAAACATTAAGAAAGACACAACAAAAGCACTGCGCTTACTCCTTGGTTATCAAATATTTAGCAAGAACACATCTGGATACTCCAGTAAAGAAAACAGGTCAGGGCCATAACCTGAAGGAAGTTAAAAATAATAAATTCAAAATAAACACACACACAAAAGACTGACAAAGCAATAAAAAATGTGTTTAAAAAAATAAACACCAAAGATTATGCAAGTAAAATAAAAATCAAGAAAATAAAGGCCAAAGCTTACATTAGCTACTTGACATATGATAGTTCAATAAATATTTACTGAAGGAATAAAGGAATGAAGAAGAGAATGAACAGACAAACATGCCCTGGGATCACTTATTTGGCCAATGCTTCCTTATACCACATTTGGTTTACTGAATTCTGTTCATAGATTTTTAAAAAGAAGACATTCTCAGAGAGATGGCACCGGACTCAAGTAGTTAGCCCTGCACCCACCTTAACCTTTGCTGATACTGCTCTTTGCCCAGGAAAGACACGGAAAGCACTAGCTGCCATGGGTTTCTGGCTTTGCTGTTCAGACACAGGGTCTGACGGCTCTGATCTGTCTCCTCTAGAGTCGGGCACCCTGTAGAACTTGCCCTGGCCAGCGAATCACCTTCCAGCAAAGTTACTTTCCCTCCCCATTGCAAGAGTGACTTGGCACTAGATATTACGAAGGATGCCTCTGTTAGTCTGCGAACTAACCCATACTGGACACATCACATGACTGAAAAAAAAAACATCATGCCAATCACTGAGATCTTGGGTTGTTTGTTACTGATGCATAATCCAGCCACCCTGGCCCAGGCACAGAGTATTAAGCATATAAAAACCACCACATTTCCCCTGGACCTCTATCCCGTATCAAACACACCTCAGCTGCCCCAGTACAGTACATCTCAAATACCTGAAATCAATTTGTTTTTATAATTTTCTTTTAAAGCAAAGTATCTGGACAGAAAAAAAAAGAGAAGGGGAAGAGGGTGGGAAGGAAGGAAGGAAAGGAAATAATGTCTCCACCATTCTATTTTTTCATCCAACAGAATTCATTGCAATTCCAAATTTTCTTCTCAGTACTTGACAAGGGCATGGAATTAATGAGATTAATGAAGTTTGCCATGGGAATTCAACACACAAGTAGGTCAACTGAAATATTTCAAGTTGAAAAATATACAGGATCAATGAAGGAGCTAGGTGAGAATTAGTGGGTTACTAATGGAGAAGAGGGCTCCCAGGCGGCTGAGTGGTAAAGAATCTGCCTGCAATGCAGGAGACACAGGAGATGTGGGTTTGATCCCTCTCCAGAAAGATCCCTTGGAGAAGGAAATGGCAACCCACTCCAGTATTCTTGCCTGGAAAATCCCATGAACAGAGGAGCTTGGTGGGCTACAGTCCATGCGGTCGGACAGGACTGAGCAACTGAACACACATACAGTGGAGAAGAACAAAGCTAAAGAACTCTGGTGGGTTCCTTAAAACAGAAAAAGCAACAGTTTCTTACAGCTTAAATTCCATGTTATAAATCAAGTAAGAAATTCTATTTCCCACCCTCACCCCAGGAGAAAGCTGAGTAATAAAATGTCTCATAGACAATTGGGACATTTTTATAGCATTCAGTCTCCTTTCCTAGATTTGATCCACTAGGCTTATTAATTTTTTGGACATGGAAAATATTAAGGCCATAATAACTACATAGAATTGTCAACATGAAATATTTCAACCTCATCAAATTCCTACTCATTTCACTTTCAGCATTTGGATAGGTCTTTTTTTTTTTTTTTAAACAAAACAAGAAAAGCAGGCTCAAAGAACACTTATACATATTTAGTTTTGAAATTTCTGTTGCAAATTTCCAGGGGCTAAGTGTGAATTTTGGCTAATTTCTCACATTCTCACTGAAATATGTCCTAGAATTAACATTCTAGGATCCATTTTTACATACCATTAAGGTTGTTTCATATTGATATCTATTTTAAGATCTATCTAGAAAACACCAAGTAATATTTAAACTATATTCCAGAGCCCTTGGCATTACAGCATAATAATAATTTTAATTACTGCTGGCATCCTACACTTCCTAAATAAACTGCATTAGAGTTCTGTTCTTCCAATCCCACGTGTAATGAGATAGTACAAGATAGAAAATTCTCTTGTACTTCAGTCTTACATCCAGTACGAACTGCAAAGTGTATGTAATTCTTCAAGCATCACTAATGACAAAGTCCAATTTTAAATAGACATCTTCCCTGACATTTAATGAATAACAAGCTGGGGGGAAAAAACGACAGGATAGAATATGCATTTTATCCTCTTTGCAAAGTTTAAATACAAGGGTGGAAATTCTTTGAAGGTGTCATATGACCAGTTATGAACATTAAGACACTCTCCCTGGACTTCAGCTTTCTCTTCTGTGAAGTGACCTCTAAAAACCATTTAAACTATAAAATGCTGTGCTTCAATTGCTACTGCTTAAAAAACTGTACAAAGTGATTTCAATTGTGTATTTTATTTTATTTCCTCAAGTATTCAAATCACAGTCTAGGATAGCCATTAGGGGCACAGCCTTGGTATAAAATTCTAGTTTTATTGTCAATTGAGGCTTTAGGAAAGTTAATCTCTCTAAGCTTCAATTCTCTCCTCAAAAAAAAAAAAGGAAATGAAAATCACACCCACCTCATATGAGAGTTAAAACTAAAATTAGTTGAATTACATGCAAAAAAATCTCAGTTCCCACTAGTATGAGCACATGTATTATGTGGTTGTTTTTGTTCAGTCACTAAGTTATATCTGACTCTTTGCGACCCCATGGACTACAGCACGCCAGGCTTCCCTGTCCTTCACCATCTCCCAGAGCTTGCTCAACTTCATGTCCCTTGAGTCAGTGATGCCATCCAACCATCTTATCCTCTGTCGTCCCCTTCTCCTCCTACACTCAATCTTTCCCAGCATCAGGGTCTTTTCCAATGAGTTGGCTCTTCACATCAAGTGGCCAAAGTATTGAGGCTTCAGCTTCAGCATCAGTCCTTCCAATGCATATTCAGGACTGATTTCCTTTAGGATGGACTGGTTTGATCTCCTTGCTGTCCAAAGGACTCTCAAAAGTCTCCTCCAGCACCACAATTTGAAGGCATCAATTCTTTGGCACTCAGCCTTCTTTACAGTCCAACTCTCACATCCACACATGACTACTGGAAAAACCATAGCTTTAATCTTAAACTATAGCTTTAATCTTTGATGATATGGACCTTTGTCAGCAAACTGATGTCTCTGCTGTTTAATATACTGTCTAGGTTTTTCATAGCTTTCCTTCTAAGGAGCACGCACCTTTTAATTTCATGACTGCAGTCACCATCCACAGTGATTTTGGAGCCCAAGAAAATAAAATTTGTCAGTGCATACATACATATATAATGTATGTTATAATGTATAACATTATAAACATTCATAAACCATTAGCCAATGTTCTTCTTATAATTACCACTTCTCGTGAAAGGTACATCTATAACCTGCCATATTTCACCAGCTATATGCAAGACTTTGTAATAGGGAATCTTACTTCTCTCAGTCAAGAACTGCCCTCATTTATTTTAATTGAATTCAATCTCAACTCCCTCCATTGCCTCAGTTCCTGGCTTCCTTCGGGCAAATCATTTTATTTCTTCTCCTCCTTAGTTACTTCCTCTCCCCGCACCCTCATCATCCTTTCTAATTTTGCAGGATTTTTTTTTCCATCTTATTTGTCCTACTGGGCAGTCTTATATAAGAAACGAGCAAATAAAGAAAGAAGTCTGTATTGTGTGAAACAGAAGATTTTCAGAATAAACAATAAGACAAAGTAATGAGGCTGATTTATACTAAGCCTCACATGAAAATCAACCTCCTTACTTTATAATAACACCTCCTGTTCTGCTTTCCCCTTTAAGCAGGCAAGGAGACAAAGGCAAATGTTGATTTCTCTCTACAAAGCTTAAACACCACATCAGACAGTGGCAGAGCAATGGGCCCCCTGTAAATGTTAATTAGCTGAAATCTTTTCATAGAAATCTCCTTTTATGTTTCTAGGCACCATAACACAAGGAGTTCCTAGATTTTGCCAAAATAAAAAAAGAACTCTCTTCCTGCTAGACATCTGGGTTGTCTGCCTGTTGCTGTAATCAGGGGTGAAGGAGGCAAGAGAGACGACTGCTTCTAAGTCTTTGTCAACGTTCTGCAGCGGCGCGAGGCTTAGGATGGGGGCACTTGGGAAGAGAATACTTACTTCACACTTTTTTGTCCGCCTGGCCCCACACGGTTTTGAATGAGAACAGTGTCCTCTGGCATCGATTATCAGAAGCCTGTCAGGTAGCTGAGGGCAGGCTCAACAATGAGAGAAATATGCACAGAGCTGCCTGGGCAGAACCTCTGAACTGCTCAGATTTCAGGTCAGGTGGAGAAAAGACACTCACTGTTAGCATTTTCCCAGGGTCTTGGCCAAACGTTTCATTTCATCTGCTCACTTGCCTTTGAGAAGGTTCCACTGCAAACTTTTACAACTAGTAAGAGAGATATGTGGGTTAAGACAAAATACCAAAAATATTAGGTCACATAAATAAGGCAGTAAGGTTCCTAATTCATTAAACTCTGCCGGATGATAAAAAAGTACAGAAATTGATGAGACTTCAGTTCTGGCCTACTTGAAACCCTTGTATATTAGTGTGGCAATTTGCTAGTATCACCTGTGCTTACGTCTAGTGAATGAACAGGATATAAAGCAATAACCAAAGATATTGAACAATTTTTTTAAGTTTTTTAAGTATCTGGGCATATGCAAGAGAAGTCTCAAAAAACTCAGGCATGTGGGCACAGGTTTGTATCTTAAAATTTACCTTTTTTCCTACTATTGTCAGTTCAGATGTTATTAAAGAGCAGAGTATGATCATTCAAATAAATTAGTATTGTCTAAAGGGTCTTTCCAGCTCTTTAAACAGCCAAAATTATCAGTCACTTTATATACACAAAACTCTAGATATTATACAAGGCAATTTAATGTAACATTTCTGTTTTAATCTTCTAAATCATTTCAGTAACTTGGGAGTCCATGAGGCTAAATATTACTAGAAAACACTAAGTGTAAATCCACACAATGTATTCTGAGAAGAGCTGCAGAATGGGAACTAACAAATCTCTGTTGGTTCGGATCCTTTCAGCTCTAATGAAATAAACCAACTTGCTCGGAATAATAATGTGTATTATATATCTCACACCATAAAGAGCCCATAGCAGTGGGCTCCTGAGCAGGATGACTCCACAGCTCAGAACGTGCTGACTTCATCCTCAGGTTGGTAGCAAGGTGGCTGCTGCTGTTCCAGGCATTACTTACAGACCCAGCCAGAGCAAACAAACAACTTTCTCTTCCTGCCCTTTTTAGAAGCCAGAAACCCTTCATAGATGTTCCCCCCAACTTTGGCCACGACTGAGTTACCAGCCCATTTCTTATCCAATCCCTGGCTAGGATCCATGAAACCCAGGACTAGCTCACTAGGAGGGGCTAACCGCACATAGGCCGTCAACCACAGTGACCAAGGTGGGCGGCCTGGATGACCGGGAGTCAAACACAATCACCACTATTTAAAAAGCACGCCTGTCTGCTCAAAGCTTACTTTCTACAACTACCCTGATGCAGGTGAATAGCAAAGCCAGACACACAACCAAAAAACCCGCATGATGCAATCCTGAAACAACTTATCAACCTTCCTGGTGGCTCAGTGGGTAAAGAATCCACCTGCAATGCAGGAGACCCTGGTTCAGTTCCTGAGTTGGGAAGATCCCCTAGAGAAGGGATAGGCTACCCACTCTGGTATTTCTGGTCTTCCTTGGTGGCTCAGCTGGTAAAGAATCCACCTGCAGTGCAGGAGACCTGGGTTCGATTCCTGGGGGGCGGTTAGATCCCCTGCAGCAGGGCAGGGCAATTCACTCCAGTATTCTTGCCTGGAGAATCCCATGGACAGAGGTGCCTGGTGGGCTACAGTCCATGGGGTGACAGAGTCAGACACGACTGGGTGACTAAACACAGCATCCCTGCAGAGGGCGAAGTTCATCCTGTTGGACGGGGAAGGGCCCTGAGCTCAGAAGACGTAAATAGGTCAGGAGCAAGTGTTGCTTTCCCCAGCAAATGACACATATAAAGAAGACTGTTTAATAGAGACACCCAGATTTCAACTGTTTGCACTCTGGGTTGCTTTCTGTTATTCTTTTTTTAAACAACTGGGCATAGTAGAGGAAAAGGATGAAAGGCTGAGCAGAAGAGCTAAGTCACCTTAGAATACAACTCAACACAGAAAAAAAATCAAAAATCTTCCCTTTGGCCTGCGAGATCCTATACATCTGGTCCCATGGTCTCTTCGAGGGAATCTCCCACTTCGGTCCCCTCCTCCCTCCGCGCCACCACTTCCTTCTCGTTCCCACTGACAAAAGGTCTCTCTTCCCCAGCGTTCCGACAGCTTCTCCCTTGTGCCTTTCAAGTCTCGGGTCAGATGTCACCTTCCCAGGGAGACCGCCTCTGACCACCTTATATACAGCATATTCTTTCTCAAGTATTTCATTATCCTGCTTATTTTTCTCCATAGCACTTATCACTACCTGATATGTACATATTTACCTTTTATGTCTTTACTCTCTAGAATATATGCTTCCTGAAGGCAGGGACCCCAAGGAGCTAGAAAAGTTCCTAACACATAATAGGTGCTCAAAAAACATCTGCCAAATGAATGAATGGGGGTAAGATGAAAGCATAACAGGAAAAAAATACACCTTTATAAAAGTATAAATTGAAACCTAGCCTCCAAGAAGTATTTTCATAGTGTAGTCTATTTTCTCTTCTTTCTTAAGTTCAAAAATAATTATGTCACCAATGAGTATATTCACTTCTACTAATCCAGCTGACAAAATCCATTTTAAAAGTATAAAATAGTGTATCAAATTACTCTTTCCCAGGGTAAGCTGCCAGCAATCAAATAAGATTATTTTGCTAAAATTAACATTTGATGCCCAACAATCATACAACATAGGCAAACTTTTTCTCTTCCCTCTCCCCTTATGAGAAACTAGTTGAACAACAAAGGTAACAGAACTGTACAGAAGAGTCCTGGTACTCCCTGTCTTGGCCTCCCTCGTGGCCCAATGGTAAAGAACCCACTTGCAGGGAGGAGACATGGGTTCAATCACTCAGTCGGGAAGATCCCCAGAGAAGGAAATGGCAACCCACTCCAATATTCTCGCCTGAGAAACCCCTTGGACAGAGGAGCCTGGTGGGCCACAGTCCATGGTGTCTCAAAAGAGTCAGACGTGACTTAGCAACTGAACAACTCCTCCCCGTCTTACTTATGCTGTCAGCGTCAAATCCGATCTTTACATGCGCACGTAGTTCAGTTTCTCGGACATCCAGTGGTACATCTTATCCTTTTGTCCAAGGTGGGAGTGAGGCTGTTAACTGAGATTCAATGACCACACAGATTTTAAGGAGAATTCATGCTAGGTCCTTAGTGCCTGATCTGACCTGGATCCAGGCAGCGCCTTGCCCCGAGCATGGCATACAAATGCCACAATGTTCTGCCAGGTCTCCAAGCATGTAGACTCCTGCAGCCACAAAAGATGCCCTCTGAATCATCTGTGCTGACCTACATACTTCCCAATTACAGAATCAGGAGAAAGCTATTTAGGTGCTCTGCGACACATGTGATTTCCAGGGGAACATGAAGGTGACTCACAATGAAGACTCTGAATTAAAGGTCCCAGAAGCCCTTACAGTCCCAGATCAAGGAGAGCAGTCATTTCCTCGGCATTTTCACTTCCACTCCCGTCCACTCCCAATCTCAGGAAATCCAAAGGTTTTAAATACCAAGACCAAGAGTGCAGCTGCCCAGCTTTCCCAGCTTGCAGAGAAGTATGATAGAGATTTTCAGATTAGGTTTAGTCCACAATAGGTCTTTATTCTGTACCTCCTATATGAAATTTAAGAATTTAACAGATTCTGAGCAAGTGAATATTTCATTCTTGTTTCATAGCATAATAAACAAAAAAAGTCCTTTTCATTGGGAGGGCTTAAATGTAACCCAAGAATCCAACTTCTGATTCTATCAGTCTGCCATTACCAGGGTCCTACTGAAAGTGTTCATTTCTTAATGCACTCAGCAATCCTCTCCTGGCAGTGCAGATGGTGCTCAATCACAAACTGTCAATAAGACATAAAACAGGACAATTTTGGCATAGCACCCTTTGGAAACGGAGGGAAAATTCTTTATGTAGTTACTTTAAAATTACGTGAACTAAGTTTACATAGACAAAGAATTCAGTCCTCAAAGCAAGGATAAAAATCTGCCCTCAGATATAAAGTTTCTACTTAAACCCATACATTTCAGACCTGGGGACATATTCTGTTATTCCAAAACCCTTGTTATTTTTCCTAATGACACAGTAAAAATAGTTGCTGAGATAACTTAGTTGAAATGGTTCCATTTTATACATCTAAAAATGAAAAAGCCTGAGCCAGACAATAAAAATATGTTTTAAAGAAAAGGAAAGTTTATTTCTTTTTGTACAAGCATCTTCTGGTCTTTCCAATTTTACAGTTTATATTCATACCTACAAGTCCAGATGACTAAGAAAGAGGGCCATTTTTAGAGGTTGAAGAGGTCAAGATAAAAGTGTTTTTCCTTTTGTTACATGGTTTTAAAGCTCCAAACGAACTGTGGTTCCGTATTCCACAGGAGCGACTCTCGTTTTCTTTTACACCCTACAGAGCCTTCAGCTGCTCAGCCTCTCTTACAGGACTGTCAAGCTACATATGAGTGAGTAACTAGAACACTCATCTGTGTAACGGGCCCAGTCCTCTCACCAGGTATGTTTAAAGAGGCTGCCTTTTAGGGCCCTATAATAAAGGAATCTTTTACCAAAGCGCATGCCAAAGCCAGGTGGAACAGCCCCACACATTCTACTAAAGCACACTTTATTGCCGTGAGAGTGACATTCAGACAGCAGAGCATAATCACCCTAATTTACAACCCGCAGCAGCTGCCACCTTCTCATCTGCAACCAAAGGGAATGAACACAGAGCATTCTCCTCCCGCACTTCCCTCTGCAAGCTGGCAGGAGAGTGGGCACTCAATGGGGAAAGTCAGCGGAGAATGGCAGCCTTTTCTGGAAAGTCAGCCTTTTCCAATCACGAATGTACTATGGAGTCCCATCCAACTGGCCTTGAACAAATTCAATATAAACCATATGTGCTTGACCAAAAACAGAGAAAAATAACATTTTGAATAGCATGGACATTTTACTGGAGAAGGGGATGGCGCTGGATGAGACGGGACAAGGCTGCCCCTTCAATCAGGCTGAGTTCCTACATGCTGCCTATAGTATAAGTGTCCCACGTTGAGTGTGACTCCAGGAGTTAAGGATACAGATTTTCTTACAACATAACCCCAAATGAAAACTACCTACTCTGGAACTCAAACAAGCAAGCAGTATCCTAAGTATGCCAGTAAGTATGTCACCCCTTGCACATGCTCTTTACTCGTCTGGGAGGATTTCCCCCAAAACAGTTATATAGCCCATGTGGCTCATTTCCTCACTTTCCTCGTATATTTACATTAAAGTCATCTTCTCAGTGCGGTCTCTTTGATCCTTTGATCTAAATGCTTACCAACCCTCCAACACTTTGCTTCTTCCTTCTCTGCTTTATTTTTCCCAATACCACTTAACACTATTTAACATACATTTTGTGTTATTTGTTATCTCCTCCTTCTAGAATGTAAGCTTCATCAGGGCAGAGGTTTTTGTTTTTCTGCTTCTTTATTTTTTTTTTTTAACTGTTTTGTTCACTGCTGTGTCACAAATACCAGGTCCCATGTTAAGTATTTATGGGAATAAAATCTGAAAAAGAGTGACTGTAGGACATCCCTGATGGTCCAGTGGCTAAAACTCTACACTCCCAATGCAGGGGGCCTGATCAGGGAACTAGATCCCACATGATGCAATGAAGAGATCCCATGCTACAACGAAAAAAACAGAAAAAAAGATCCTGCATGCCCCAACTAAGACCCAGTGCAGACAAACAATAAATGTTTTTTTAAAAAAGAGTAGCTATATGTATATGTATAACTGATTTACTTTGCTGTATGGTAGAAAGTAAAAACGTTGTAAAGCAACTATACTCCAATAAAAATTAATTTAAAATATCTATCGGTGCTGTTCTCTCGAAACATCCCACCCTCGCCTTCTCCCACAGAGTCCAAAAGTCTGTTCTGTACATCTGTGTCTCTTTTTCTGTTTTGCATATAGGGTTATCGTTACCATCTTTCTAAATTCCATATATATGTGTTAGTATACTGTGTTGGTCTTTATCTTTCTGGCTTACTTCACTCTGTGTAATGGGCTCCAGTTTCATCCATCTCATTAGAACTGATTCAAATGAATTCTTTTTAATGGCTGAGTAATATTCCATGGTGTATATGTACCACAGCTTCCTTATCCATTCGTCTGCTGATGGGCATCTAGGTTGCTTCCATGTCCTGGCTATTATAAACAGTGCTGCGATGAACATTGGGGTGCACGTGTCTCTTTCAGATCTGGTTTCCTCAGTGTGTATGCCCAGGAGTGGGATTGCTGGGTCATATGGCAGTTCTATTTCCAGTTTTTTAAGAAATCTCCACACTGTTCTCCATAGCGGCTGTATTAATTTGCATTCCCACCAACAGTGTAAGAGGGTTCCCTTTTCTCCACACCCTCTCCAGCATTTATTGCTTGTAGACTTTTGGATAGGAGCCATCCTGACTGGCGTGTAATGGTACCTCATTGTGGTTTTGATTTGCATTTCTCTGATAATGAGTGATGTTGAGCATCTTTTCATCTGTTTGTTAGCCATCTGTATGTCTTCTTTGGAGAAATGTCTGTTTAGTTCTTTGGCCCATTTTTTGATTGGGTCATTTATTTTTCTGGAATTGAGCTGCAGGAGTATGCATGTATATTATCTAGGGTGAAACAGATCACCAGCCCAGGTGGGATGCATGAGACAAGTGCTCGGGCCTGGTGCACTGGGAAGACCCAGAGGAATCGGGTGGAGAGGGAGGTGGGAGGGGGGATCGGGATGGGGAATACATGTAAATCCATGGCTGATCATGTCAATGTATGACAAAAACCACTACAATATTGTAAAGTAATTAGCCTCCAACTAATAAAAATAAATGGAAAAAAAAAATCTATCTGTAAAACAGTGATCTGCTCTAACACCAGGAGAAATACAGACACACTAATCTTCTTTCCAGGTAGCACATGGTTCTCATTCACAACACAGGGCATTCTCCAGAGAATGTAGGAAGTACTTTTTAAAAAAGAAGAATATTCAAAAAATAACTTCAGATTTAAGAAGCGTTACAAAGAGAGTTCCCATGTACCCTTCACCCAGCTTCCACTAGTGTAAACTTATCTAACCACGTGCATTTCTTCAAACTAAGAAATTAACATTGACCCGATACTGTTAACTGCAAAGGTTGATTCAGATTTCTCCAATTTTTCCACTAATGTCCTTATTGTGTTTCGTCTCCTCCAACCACTGACAGCTTCATCTTCCCTTGATTTTCGTGATCTTGACACTTTTGAAAAGTACTTGGTCAGATATTTTTTAGAATGTCCCTCAGTTTGGGTTTGTCTGAAGCTTTCTCATGACTAGTCTGGGGTATGGACTGTGGAGAAGAATAACACAGGGATAAAGCGCCCTTCTCATTGCACCATATCAGAAGGCATATGAGGCTTATTACTGTTGTTATTATTGACATTAGCCTTGAATATTTGGGAAAGGTGGTACTGCCGATTTCCTCCACTGTAAAGATACTGCTTTCCCCTTTCCATATTCTAATTGTTAGAAGTGAGTCACTATATCAGCCCACGCTCAGGAGTCCTTTTAACTACATGTGATATTTGCTTTGTGTGCTGACTTTAGAACATAACGCTTGCAAAACTGCACCTCCAAAGTCCACTCAGTCACTAAGAGAAGATGATATAAGAGGTGTATAAAATGTGGGTGCCTTGTCAAATGTGGGATCAATACTCAGTCATATCGTAGGGTTACTTCTGTGGACCCAATCAACACAGACCCCTTCTTTTTCCGGTAGAGTCTGACCCGGTCAGTCAGTTCGTGCCCGACTCTCTGCGGCCCCGTGGACTGCAGCACGCCAGGCTTTCCCGTCAGTCAGGCACAACTCCCGAGCTTGCTCAGACTCATGTCCGTCAAGTCAGTGATGCCATCCAACCATCTCATCCTCTGAGTCTGACCACACAAATGGAAAAAGTAGAGCATGGAAGTATTAAAATATTTTCCCAATATGACCGGATAAAACAACAAATGAGATGAGTCCCAGAATAATCCCCTTTGCTGTATCCTTGGCAACGTCCAAACAATTTCTTGATTGTTGCAACTGGGCAATACCCTTTGTTTTATTAACTGTGTTTCATCAATAGCATTTATTTAACTTCACTGTTGAGAGAAAATGAAATGTGTAAAGACTACTCATTGTTCCAAAATTTTTCCCATATAATAGAACCTTCAATTTGTAGCTTAGACACTAAGTTACCCAGAATAAAAACTATATCCAAGCCACTCTGGGAGCTAGGTGGAGCCACTGGATTAAAGCCCAGACAGTAAAATGTAAGCAGAAGTTCTAAACTCAGCATATAAGCCTAACCACTGCCCCTCATGACCTCAGAAGCCACTGAGGAGAAGGGAGCCCATGCTTACAGGTAATATTTACCTTAATTTTCAGACTGAGATGGTTGGATGGCACTATCAACTCAATGGACATGAGTTTGAGCAAACTCCAGAGATAATGAAGGACAGGGAAGTCTGGCGTGCTGCAGTCCATGGGGTCACAAAGAGTCAGACATGACTAAGCAACTGAACAAGATTAAAAAAAACAACAACAGGTTTAGAGATGTTATCTGTTGAATTCCTAACTAGTTGAGTGGAGAAACCAAAAGTGAAGGCAGTCAGGTAAAAACTTCACAGCTGCCCAATAAATTATAGGATACAAAATTAGATCTGAATTTGCAGACAAAGGGAAATAGAGATGCTAAAAACAGTGTCTTTTATTCAAAACTCAAATGTAACTGGGCACCATGTATTTTTGTGTTCTGTATCTTACAACCCTGCTGCTGCTGCTAAGTCACTTCAGTCGTGTCCAACTCTGTGTGACCCCATAGATGGCAGCCCACCAGGCTCCCCCGTCCCTGGGATTCTCCAGGCAAGAACACTGGAGTGGGTTGCCATTTCCTTCTCCAGTGCATGAAAGTGAAAAGTGAAGTCGCTCAGTTGTGTCCAACTCTTAGCAACCCCAAGGACTGCAGCCTACCAGGCTCCTCTGTCCATGGGATTCTCCAGGCAAGAGTACTGAAGTGGGTTGCCATTGCCTTCTCCAATCTTACAACCCTAGTCAGATGGCAAAGCCTAGACACCTTGACGCCATTTGATAATCCATGCATGGTAACATCACACACCACACACGGCAGACCCTCCAATACATCACTACCTCTGCGACTCTTTGATGACCTGAGAGGAACTAAGCAGGACATGAATGCAACCACCAGTCCACAGAAGGAAGAAAACTGTAGTCCTCAGAAGTCCAGGGAGGCAGAGAGGCTCAGTGTGAAGAGCATCCCCTCTCTGAGAAAAACAGGTGGAATAAGAACACATGGGGTCACCCAAGCTTTGGAAAGAACAAGAGGGAGAAGCATGGGGCAAAGAGTCGGCAGAACGGTCATAGAGAGAGGACACCCAGGATTCAGGGGAAAGAAGAACGTTTGTTCTGTGGCTGATGCTTCTCTTCATCTCTCTATGGTGTGGATGCTTCCATGCTGTCAATTCCCTACAGTGAATGCAAAGAAGCACCGAGCTTTAAACAGGAAGAAAGGCTTCCATGAAGAAGGGAAACCATAGGGAGCTGGGGAGGGGAGATCTGACATCTGTTCAACACAGATGGAAGGGAAGGTGAAACCTGCACCACTGACCATGCAGGTCTTTGATTTTTTAATAACATTTCCAAAGCTAAAGTCACAGAGCAGTGGTTTCCAACCCAACTGGCCATGACAACCACCTAGGAAAGCCACTGAAACCAGAGAACCACTGGAGTATCATTGATTAACAATGTTGTGCTGGTTTTAGGTACACAGTGAAGTGATTCAGTTAACATATACACGTATCTGTTTTTTTTCAAGTTCTTTTCCATTTAGGTTATTAAAGAGTATTGAGTGGAGTTTCCTGTGCTATACCACAATAGGTCCTTGTTGGTTATCTATTTTTTTTTCATTTATTTTTATTAGTTGGAGGCTAATTACTTCACAACATTGCAGCGGGTTTTGTCATACATTGACATGAATCAGCCATGGAGTTACATGTATTCCCCATCTCGATCCCCTCTCCCACCTCCCTCTCCACCCGATTCCTCTGGGTCTTCCCAGTGCACCAGGCCCGAGCACTTGTCTCATGCATCCCACCTGGGCTGGTGGTCTGTTTCACTATAGATAATATACATGCTGTTCTCTCGAAACATCCCACCCTCGCCTTCTCCCACAGAGTCCAAAAGTCTGATCTATTTTAAATTTAGCAGTGTGTCTATGTTAATCCTGAACTCCCAATCAACTCCCAATCTATCCCCTCCCCTCCTTCCCCTGCAGTTAACCATAAATTCATTATCTGTGAGTCAGTTTCTGTTTTGTAAATAAGTCCATTTGTATCATTTTTTAAGATTCCACATATAAGTGATATTGATATTCGTCTTTCTCTGTCTGACTTACTTCATTTAGTATGACAAAGATTCTTTTTTTTTAAATTTTCCAAATGATTCTGATAAGCAGACAGGTTGGAAAATTCTGCTGCAGATGTCTTATCAGTTTCCTTTTTCAAGTACTGACAATCAAGTACAGAGCATCGAGGTTTATTTTAAATAGATTTATGGATGTGTGATTTACACACTATAAAATTTACCCATTGTAAATAACTAACTCAGTAATTTCGAGTAAATTTATAGAGTTGTGCAGCCATCACTACAAACCAGTTTTAGAACATTTCCATCACCTCAAAAAGCCTCCAGATGCCTACCTCCAGAGTTCATGCCCACTCTTACCTCCAGCCCCAGACCATTGCCAATCTGATTTCTGTCTCTACAGATCTGCCTTTTTGGGACATTTCATATAAATGGAGTAATACAATGTATGTCTTTGGCGTTTGGTTTCCTTTATTTACATAACGTTCTTGAGGTTCATCCATGTTGTAGGATAGAGCAGTAATTCATTCGTCTGTATTTCTAAGTAGCATAGTATTCCATTATATGCACAGACCACCTTTTGTAATACATTCTCCTGTTCATAGACACTTGGGCTGATTCCACCTACTGGCTATTATGAATAATACTGCCATGGTTTACTGTATAAATATTAATACATGTTTTCAATTCTCTTACCTAGAAGTAGGATTGCTGCGTCTATAGTAAAGTTTTAAAGAAAGTGAATATCAAGTTTTAATTGGCAATTGTTGTGAAACAGTTGCCAAGTGCAGATTTCCAAGGTAATTACCTACTGTTCCTTTGCTCATCACTCAGGTCCTCACTGAATACTCCTATACCTCCCGTATAAAACTGATGTAGGCTTTTCATCCAATGAAATGCCTTCATCAAGAAAAGTCCCCCATTGTGCACATATGCAGAGGGTACCTGCTTCTTTGGCTGTTAAAATAAATAACCTTTTAAGTTGAAGAAATTTCATTGTTATGCACAGTTGGCAAGTAGCCAGTCCTGGTTAGTTAGCAACAGGTTTACAAAACTTGTAAAACCTTACATGTTGATTAATGATTCAACACTTTTTATTAGTCTATCTTTTAAAGTAACTTGCTCAATTACATTGTAGATATATATTCATTGTAGAGGAAATCTGTTTATATTTTAAAATAGGACTTCTATCATCCCCTTTTAAATAAAAATGTGTTTATGTACCTAGGTAATGTTCAGATGATAGATTTCCATGTGAAAGGATTTATGAACATTTTTCTTTGTACTTATATTTTCTGATTTGCTGTATTTTTTTTCTGATTTGCTGTATTTCCATATCTTTATAATAAGAAAATGAAAGAAAGGTTTGCTTAATTTTTTAAAAAATACAACATGCATGAGTATTTACTTAATTATTATCATCAATAAAAATTTGTGTCTAAGAAGTAAAACTGTTTCATTCTTTTTGCGCTTTCTGGTAGCCAATTCTTCATCACTCTTCAGAGTGAGAAAAGGACAGCCTAGACAATCAAAAAGACTCCTCTGGACCAAACGCTGCAGCATCCACCACAGCATACAGGTATGAGGCTGCTTAACTAAAAAAAAAAAAGAAAGAAAGAAAGAAAGAAGCAAAAGAAGAGAAAAGTATGCAATTTATTTTCCTATAGTTCACACCAGAAAAGTCACCCCTGAGTTTAGTGCACATCAGAAACCCCACCCTTGAGCTGATCTCATGATTATCCAGGCTACCCTTTCGATATTCCTTTGCTAAAGAGCCACACTTCCCTAAATGCTTCGGATCAGAATATTTCGTCAGTTTTCTTCCAGTATTGCACATGCTGCCACATGATTGAAAAGTGAGTTTCACTATCTCTCCTCCCTGTTTATATTTATCCCATTTTAAGTCATCAAAACTAATTGCTTTAAAGAAAAATAGCAATTGCTAAAGCACAACAACATACAGTAACTGCTTGGCTGGTCATTTTGTAAAGATCCAATTCAGAGACAATCCCAGCCAAAATAGCTTTGCTCAGAGATTCTTGAATAACCAGAGCTAATAATTGGTGCTTTCTGTGTTTCAGACATTTCTTTTATATATTAACTCATTTATTCCTCAAAACAGCTCTCTGAGATAGGTGCTATTATCATAATCATTTCATAGATAAGGAAATGGAAGTTGGGAGAGATTAGGCAACCTTCCTAAGCTGCTAATGGTGTAGCTGGGACTTCAACCTGGTCAGTTGGGCTCTAGGCCTGAGTGCTTCCTCCCTCCCCTACTGAAGACATGTAATGGTATCCCTGTAAGTGTGATGGTGCTTCTCCAAGACAGGGCACAGAAGTCCTACCTTTTGGAGGTCAGACACTGAGTTCCAGATGCCCTTGCCTGCCAGTCCGTCCACAAAAACGGTGGTGGATTTGATCCCACTTTTTAGTTCTTACTGATCAGTGCGTCAATTCATTGACTATGCATTACATCTTTTTTTATATTTGTCTTCCCCTTCTCAAAACTGTTATAAGCAAGTCATTCCAGTAACACTATTCCAGTGGTCAAGATGATGTCTAATGGAACTTCAAGGGTCTTCCTCCACCAACTCCTATAGTTCGCCATTCATCCTTGTCCCTTGCAAGTGTCTCCAAAAAGGTTGTACTACAAAGAAAAACTCAACAGGCTATTTGTTGGACCTTTTTATAGCCTTTTTTCAAGAGAAAAGGGAAATGAGATCATAAATAACACTGACCCACACAGGGCATCAAATCCATTCTTTTTTGAGTTCATTTCCTGGAAGCCAGCTACACAGTCTGCATTGCTCTTTTATACTTCATTATCTAGTTTTAGAATTTTCCTTTCAGAAAAACAAATGAGAGCATTCTACCAAGTTTCCATGGTGATTTTTTTTTGCTCTCCTTTCTGGAACACTGTTTATAGGCAGAATAAAATGTGTTACAGCACTCTGACAATTTTGAACACCCATAGATTACTCTTGGGAGTCATTATCCACAAAACTACATTTCCTTAATTTATTGCAACATTTAGGGAACCCATGACAATGATTTCTGCATTACTTGAAGTATCAGTAAAAGATCTGAATCAATTTAATCCATACAAGGTGCTCAGATAACTCTCAATTTAAAGTGGCTTTACATAAGAGAGGGCTTCCTTATTTGCATTAATTTCCTAGCAAAGAAGTCTAGCTGAAACAGTAGAACAGAAACAGATGTTCAATCCATATATGCAGATAAGAATTCTTCACTTGCCTTCTTATCACTCACAGATGAAGGAAGTGCATTCATTAAGGAAACGAAGCCTGCCCAAGTGGAACACAGCCAGATCACAATTCTACATTGGTCCAGAGTACAACTGAATTTTCCCAACTTCAAAGAATGGAGAAGCTAAATACATTGAAAAGTCAAATTTTCAACTTGAAAATACCATAATAGGAGTAGTCCTACCTGCTCATCCAAAGAGGATATGTTCTCCCTTGCATCAATTCTAGTTCACTTATACCTAGGAAGATATTTTTTATTACTTTTATCTTAAATCCCTATATTTCTTATTCTTTTTTTAATGTAAGTTCTATTACATTCTCCCAAGCTTATAAAGTTAAGGAAAAACCTAATTTTGGTTATCTGCCAAGTTAACCAATATCCCTGGTTGTATTTAGACTGGATTTTGAAGATAATGTTCTATTCACAGAATGATCAGAAAAAGAGCATCATAATTCAACACGCCCAAAATCCCACCCAGGATCTACCCCGGGCACACCTAAAACACAAAAACCAACTCAGGCTGTTCTTCCTGCTTTGCTGCGAATCTCAACAAATGCCATTACCATGTGACCAATCTACCAGGCTAAAAATTTTGCATCACCTTAGCCCCTTCCTCCACCATTATCCATTCTTCCACCTATTTAAAATTATAGTGCAGAGGATTCCATGAAAACCAAGAAAGCAGAACCCAGTGTGAAGGCCCTTTCACTGTCCACACTTTCTTACCTCCCTCTCACTGCTCACCCCCACAGTCTGGTTTCTACCCCACCACTCCATTGAACCGGCTCCAGACAAGATCGCCAACAGCCTTCAGCAGCCAAAGCCAGTGGTCAGTTTTCAGTTCATTTTCTGCCTTCTTGGCAGCATTTGACAACAGTGTTCACTCCTTCCTTCTTGAAAACTTGTCTTCCATGAGTGCCCAAGACTCTAGCCTCTTAGTTGTCCACCAACATTCCTTACTTTCCTATCTGTTTTTTAGTAGGTTCCTTTTCTACTCATCTCTTAAATGCTGCAGCTCTTCCCAGTTCCCTTTTTCCTTCTCACATACTCCCTAGTCCATTTCACCCACTGTCATGGGCTCCAATGATGTAGATCATCAGACAGTGATGACCTACTGTTCTTTCATCTCCAGGCTATTACTTCTCCTGAACTCCAGATTCTTATAACCAATTATCTAATGGACAATCCTATCTGGAGGTTTCACTGAACATCTCAAACTCAAATAAAACTAAAAGCCTTATCTTCTTTATGAAACCTGTTCCTCCAACATTTCCTATATCAGTAAAACATACGACCTACCTTTCCATGACCATGCTAGAGGCCTGGGACTCTTCCTTGAACTCCTCCATCCCCCAACAACCAATCAATCTTAAGTTCTATTGGTTTAATTCCTCAATATCTCTTACTCTGTACATGCTTTCTTCAAGCCCATTCACACCATTATTACCCACCAAGATCACTTGATTCCTCCCTGTTTTTCCCTGATCCAATCATGCCCTTCCTCCAGTCCTTTCTCTCTACTGTAGGCCTAGAGTAATCAAGCCTGCCCACATATCAGGGAGCTTTAAATATATATGCATACACATATAAGCCACATACTCTGGTCATAATGATCAGTGGTTTGGAGTGAGATTCAGGTACCCATGTTATTAAAAGTTCCATTAAGTGGTTCTGATGTACAGCCAGGATTAAAAATCAATCAATGTGATTTTTGCCCAGCACATCTCCGATCATAATTGACAAGACCCTTCATGGTCAAGCTTTCGCTGAGTTTTCTTCTGTTTCTCATATGTGCTGTGTTTCCTCTCAACCTAGGGCTATAAAAACCACAGTTTTCTGGTTTAACTCTTCCCCTACCAAATTCTGCCTCTTTGCCATTTCTTTCATCCAGGAGGCCTTCACGGGCACCGTTTGCTCTGGATCAAGTTCCCCCACACTCTTCCTTGCTCCCCTCATCACAGCACGCGCTGTGATTGCCTGTTCATCTGTGTGTGGCTCCACCGGACAGACCATAAGCCCCAGGAAAGTATATATCTCTTGAATTCACAGCTGTCTCCCAAGAACCTACCATGGTGCCAAATACAAAGTAGATGCTTAATAAAGGAGTTATTAAGGACTTCCCCGTAGCTCAAACGGTAAAGAATTTGCCTGCAAAGCAGGAGACCAGAGTCGATTCCTGGGTCGGGAAGATCCTCTGGAGAAGGGAATGGCAAGCCACTCCAGAATTCTTGCTGGAGAATCCCATGGACAGAGGAGGCTGGCGGGCTACCGTCTGTGGGGTTGCAGAGAGCTGGATACAACTGAGCAACTAACACACACACAATAAGGGAATTAGCAGCTGATAATATTCAAGAAACAGACTTACAACTGCTTTGTTAAAAAGATGGGAAAATTCAATGCTGAAAAGATTAACACAGTCCTACGACAGGAAAAAAACAGTGGTAAGAGCTAGAAAAGCTCTACCTTCATGAAAAATGGAAGATGTCACTAAAAAGACTTTCTTGCTGAATCCTGAATATTGAGTAGAGGATCCCAGAGGAAAGGGGACATTTCACATGGAGGAAACCAAATGTGCAAAGGCAGCAATGTACCAGTTCCCAAACTGTACCAATTATGTCTCTGGCAACCATCCTTTTCAAACCCACAATTATCCCCTAATTCAGGCCTTCTATACCCATCACAGAACTACTGCAAAACCTTCCCTCCCACCTCCAATTCCCTCTACCTATGACTGCCTAAAGTACAGACTAATTATTCTGTTCTCTCTGCTATGAATAAATAATGCTGTTCTTCAGGTGCTAAGTCATGTCCGACTCTATAATCCCATGGACTATAGCCCGCCAGGCTCCTCTGTCCGTGGGATTTCCCAGGCAAGAATCCTGGCGTGGGCTGCCATTTCTCTATCCAGGGGATCTTCCCAACTCAGGGATCAAACCCGAGTCTCCCATACCTCCTGAATTAGCAGGTGGATTCTTTACCTCTGAGCCACCAGGGAAGCTCCAAAATAAACAATACACACATACATAAAACTCAATATGTCCGCAAATTTGGAAAACTCAGCAGTGGCCATCAGACTGGAAAAGGTCAGTTTTCATTCCAATCCCAAAGAAGGGCAGAGCCAAAGAATGTTCAAACTACCGCACAACTGCGCTCATTTCACATGCTAGCAAGTTCATGCTCAAAATCCTCTAAGCTAAATTTCAACAGCACGTGAATCAAGAAATTCCAACTGTACAACCTGGATTTAGAAAAGGCAGAGGAAACAGAGATCAAATTGCCAACATCCACTGAGTCACAGAAAAAGCAAGAGAATTCCAGAAAAACATCTGCTTCTGCTTCACTGACTGTGCTAAATAAAGCCTTTGACTTTGTGGATCACAACAAACTGGAAAATTCTTAAAGAGCTATAGGAATACCAGACCACCTTACCTGCCTCCTGAGAAATCTGTATGCAGATCAAGAAGAAACAGTTAGAACTGAACATGGAACGACTGACTGGTACAAAACTGGGAAAGGAGCACATTAGGTTGCATACTGTCACCCTGTTTATTTAACTTATTTACAGAGGATATAATGAGAAGGGCTGGCCTGGAGGAAGCACAAGCTGGAATCAAGACTGACGGAGAAATGTCAATAACCTCAGATATGCAGATGACACCACCCTTATGGCAGAAAGAGGAACTAAAGAGCCTCTTAATGAAGGTGAAAGAGGACAGTGAAAAAGCTGGCTTAAAACTCAACATTCAAAAAACGAAGATCATGGCATCTGGTCCCATCACTTTATGGCATACAGATGGGGAAACAATGGAAACAGTGACAGACTTTATTTTCTTGGACTCCAAAATTACTATGGACAGTGACTGCAGCCAGGAAATTAAAAGATGCTTGCTCCTTGGAAGAAAAGCTATGAGCAACCTAGACAGCATATTAAAAAGCAGAGACATTACTTTACCAAGAAAGTCTGAATAGTCAAAGCGACGTTTTTTTCCAGTAGTCATGTATGGATGTGAGAGCTGGACCATAAAGAAGGCTGAGCACCAAAGAACTGAAGCTTGTGAACTGTGGTGTTGGAGAAGACTCTTGAAAGCTCCTTGGACCACAAGGAAATCAAACCAGCCAGCAGGAAATCAATGCTGAATATTCATTGAAAGAACTGGTGCTGAAGCTGAAGCTCCAATACTTTGGCCACCTGATGGGAAGAGCCGATTCACTGGAAAAGACCCTGATATTGGGAAAGACAGAAGGCAGGAGGAGAAGGAGATGCCAGAGGATGAGATGGTTGGATGGCATGACTGACTCAATGGACATGAGTTTGAGCAAGCTCCAGGAGTTGATGAAGGACAGAAAAACCTGGCGTTCTGCAGTTCATGGGGTCACAAAGAGCTGGACACGACTGAGCAACTGAACAACAAAAACATAAAACTTCTTACAGCTCTCCCTTGCCCATGAATAATCATGTTCACATTTCACACCAAGGCACCTAAAGTCTCCATGCAAACAGCCCCTAACCAAGGTTTTCAGTCTTGCATGTACCTCACACTAACCCATTCTAGTACAAACCCATTCTTCATGCTTTCACCACATTGGACTACTTGCTATTATCCAGTTCTACCTCCCATTTTCACATTTCCATGTTTTCACTCATTGTATTAGCTACCTAGTTCACAATAATACTACATAACAACCACCAATCTCAGTGGCAAACAACAATAAGCATTTATCGCTCATGTACCTGGGGTCACCATCTAGGCAGTTGTGCTGATCTTGGACGGACACTCTCATAAGTCTAGGGCAGTGGTTCTCAATCAGGGGTAGTTTTCTCTCCTAGGGGGATATCTGGAATGTCTGGAGACTTTTTCGCTTGTCACAACTGGAGGGAGGTGGGTATTACCAGCATCTAGTGGGTAGAGGCCCAGGAGGATGCTAAACATCCTAAAATGGACATCCCCCGACAACAAAGAATTAGCCAGCTCCAAATGTCAACAGTGCCACTGTTGAAGAACCCTGCTAGAGGCACTGGCTGTTTGCTGACCAAGCATATAGCCGCATCTGGGACAACCGGGGCAACTTGGCTGTGTCCATGGTCATTCATCTTCTTGCAGGCTGTCTCATGTATCTAGTCACAGCAATGGCAGAGGAGCAAGAGCAAGTTGAGTTCCTCAAGGCATTTTACAGCTAAGCTCAGAACTGACACATCATCACTTCTGCCACATTCTATTCCCCAAAGCAAGTCAAAGGCCTTCCCCAATCCACAGGGTAGGGAAACAGACTCCACCTCTTTAGTAAGAAGAACTGCATTCACTTGGCAAAGGATGCATATAGGACAGGATGAAGGTGGGTGCAACCAACCATACTCATTCTCTTTGCTCTATGAGGGAAATTGGGATTTGGAATTATAAAAGTGTTCTATTCTTTCTGCCCCCTCTTGTTTACATTTGTCTTTCGGTATTTCAAATATTACAGGCTTCCCTAATGGCCTGGATGGTAAAGAATCTACCTGTACTGCAGGAGACTGAGGTTCGTTCCCTGGGTTGGGAAGATCCCCTAGAGAAGGGAATGGCTACCCCCTCTAGTATTCTTGCCTGGAGAATTCCATGGACAGAGAAGCCTGGAGGGCTACAGTCCATAGGGTTGCAAAGAGTTGGACATGACCAGGTGACTTTCACTTTTATTTAAAATATTATTGCCCTGAATATTACCTATATTCAGGGCAGCCAGTAGGGACTGAAGCAACCATCTGTGGCTGGCATCACTGTAACAGGGCTGTTCTGACTGGTTGGTGCTATGCTGTTTTAAAAACAGTTAACTTTTCTTACCTTTGTTTCCTCTTATTTGTAGACCTGCATATTTCCTACACTGAGAGGAAGAGTCACTCATTTGAAGCAAGAATATGTGTCTTATTCTTCCCTGGGCATTCAGTGCCTGGGAGTACCTAGCACATTGTAGGTGCTCAAGATTTTTTATTAATGAATGTATTCACATAAAGAACACTATAATATGAGCTTACACTCTGGCACATCTGTGTTTTGATGCAGAAAAAAACAAAGATTCTCCTAAAAGAAACTGTTGTCAAATGTGTTCGGGTACCTGGAGTTTCACACTCTTCTTTAGAGTCCACCATGAAATACTGATTAGTTTATTCCATCACACACAATAGGAATGATGCTGTTGGCAGAAACTATAACTATATTCCCCAGATGCACATCCCTTCACACACCCCCACAGAAATAATGATTAAAATATGCTTGAAATCTTACATCTGCCAATATTGCCCTGTGCAACCGACGCTTGCTTGTTTTGTCATCTGCTAGGTTCTCCACCCTGGCTGCACATTGGAGTCACTCGGGGGAAACTTTTATGAAATAACAGTGCCCAGGCCCTGATCCAGATCATTTTAAATCAAAAGCTCCCAAGTGATTCCAATGTGCAGCCAGAGCTGAGAACTGCTGAGTTGAAGCTCTCTGCTAACAGGGAGGCAGTAATTATTATTGCATGCTGATTTAAAAAATAAAATAAAATTTGAGAAAACTCAAAATCTCTGGAAGATTTTGTTGGAACAAAAAGCTCCAAATCAAGCAAAATTTTGAGCAACATGGGTTTAGGTATAAATGGTCCATATCATGAGTGATCATCTGTAAAAGGTGAGAGTCTTGGTTCAGAGGCTGTCTTATCCCTGAATTGTTCATTGTTGCTATTGTTTACACTTGTGTAGTTTAAAAGACTTGATCCATTTTGGAAAATATATCTAGAGAGACCATCGTATACTCACTGTTTATCCAAATAGATTGGATTAGGTTAAATGATTATATGTCGAATACCTCCTACTGAATTCCTTATATACAAATCATGATACATGATCAATTACAGTTAGAAGTACATGTTGATTCTATAGCAACTTACGGTGGTTAAAAATTCTTTGATGCTCCTCCCTTCAAAACGTGAAGCCTAATTCCCCTCCTTTTGAGTGTGGGTTACACTTATTGACTCACTCCTAAGGAATACAACTTGGCAGATATGGAAGCCTGTGAAGTCTGCGGCCAGGTCACAATAGGATTATGGCATCATCCTGACTCTCTTAAATCACTCACTCTGGGAGGATGTGAGTTGTCACAAGGACACTCAAGTGGCCCTTACAGAGAGGCCTGCAAGGCAAGGAACTAAGACCTCCTGCCAACAGCCAGCAAAGACCTAAAGCTCCTGCTCACATAAATGGACTGTCTTAGAAGAGAGAGTCTCTGGGGCTCTCCTGGTGGCCCAGCAGTTAAGATTTCACCTTCCAATGCAGGGGGAGCAGGTTCAATCCCTGGTCAGAGAACCAAGGTCCCACATGCCCCAGGGTGAAAAAAAACAAAACATAAAAAAAGCAGAAGCAATACTGTAGCAAACTCAATAAAGACCTCAAAAAAAAGAAGAGGATCTTCTAGCCCTAGTCAAGCCTTCAGATGATTACACCCCAAGCCAACAATCTGATTTGTAACCCCCAAAGAGACCCTGAGACAGAACCACGCACCTAACCTTCCTAAATTTCTGATTCACAGAAACTGGAGAAATGATAAATATTTGTTGACTTAAACTGCTAAGTTTGGGATTAATTTGTTATGCAGCAATAAATAACTAATGCATCATCACAAAGCTTTTAATAGTTTTCTTGACAAGTATCTAGAAGCATCTTTTCTCCTACCTACATCTCATCTAAATTCCCTTCCTGTATGTCTCAGGAACTCGTCTTCTCAGTCATTCCTTCTCACTGTGATATCATCAATAGCTCCCCTCCTCGTCTCTCAAAGTCATGTAATATGTTCACATCTCTCCATCTTCATGTACAGAACGAAACAAATCCTACTACGATCCTGTACGCCTCTCCCCCTGCTGTTTACAGCTGTCTGCCTTCTTCACTGTCAAGCACCACAAAATTACCATCTACGCCCCCTCTCCCGCTTCTATACCACTCACTACGCCTTAGATCACTGCAGTCGCTTAAAATAATTCACACTATCCTCTTACAGCCAAGGGACACGGTTCCTTAAACATCCCTGACTAGGCTCCTCCAATAACGCATTTAAAACTTGAGCTCATCCTCTTTCTCCTCACATCACTCTTCTTCCTATGTCCCCTGTCTACCACCCAGCTGATCAAGCGATAAATTTGGGAGTTGCTCTCAATTTCTCCGTTTCTCTCATCTCCCCCATCCATTCACTCATTAAATCTCATCCATGTTACATCCTTAATGTCTCTCATATTCACACCCACTTTGCTACCATGATCACCGTATCTATATTCCTGCAATAACCCTCTGGCATCCCTGCTTCAGCACCAATCCCCGTGATCATTCCCTTCCTTGCCACCAAAATTATCCTCCCACTCGCTCAGAGCTATCTGACTCTTTTGCAACCCCATGAACTACAGCCTGCCAGGCTCCTCTGTCCAGGGATTCTCCAGGAAAGAACACTGGAGTGGGTTGCCATTCCCTTCCCCAGGTGATCTTGCCAACCCAGGGATCAAACCTGGGTCTCCTGCATTGCAGGCAGATTCTTTACTATCTGAACCACCAGGGGTCTGTTCCTTCCTTTGAGTTATTCCTCCTTGCTTCCAGACAAAATCTAAACTCCACTTTAAAATGCTACTAGCTGTCAACATCTATTAAACACTTGATTAAATGTCAAGCACTTTTACAGGTGCTATGTGTTAACTTTTTAATCCTAACAATTCACGAGGTAGGCACTGAAAACAGCCTTTACCATTTTACAGATGATGAACTAAGGCACAGAGAGGCTAAGTAAGTTCCCCCACAGTCACAGAGCTAGTGAAATGGAATGGCCAAGTTTTGAACCCAGGCTGTGATTCCAGAGTCCAGCCCTTTTAGTTCCAACACCAAACCCTGAGGCACAGCACACAGGTCTTCATGGGTGGGACCCGGTATTTTCTCCCAGCAGCCCTTTCCAGATGCTGTCCTCCGGGTCCCTGCTGCTTCCTGGACATGCCCTGCTCCTGCAGACCTCCACGCCTCTGCTCAAGGTGTTCTCATGATCTCAGAGGCCCTTCGCCAGCCCTTGCTCTTATCCTCCTCACCCTTACCTTCTCCCTCCAGCTGACCACACAGGCTCACTTATCAAGACTCAACCCGATGCTCATCTTCTCAAAGACACTGATCCTGATCCAGGGATCAGTTCCCTTCTTCTTTTGCAGCTACCAGGAACCACAAACGCTTCAGGACAGACTGGAGTATTGCCTGAAGAATATCCCTTCCCCTCCCTTCCCTTCCTCTCCCCTCCCCTTGTGAGAAGAATGCCCTGCCCTGTCCCACTGCCTTGGCCACGCCGCTTGCTTTGGCAGGGGAATGTGAGTAGATGCGAGGCAAGTGGAGACCTTAAATCTGCTGCATGATTTGGCTGCGCTCTGGTGCACCTGTCATGCATTTGCCATGCAGGCGTCTCCCACATAGTCTCTGGGCCAAGGAGAACAAACACATGAAGCAGATCTGAACCCAATCCACAGGCTTGACTCAAGTGCAGACAACCCGGAGCTCGAAGCAGAACTGCTCCAGGAGACCCTTGGGTCCACGAGATAGAAAAAATAAAAACTACTGCTCTCTGCCTCTGGGAGTTTTGGTGGGTGATTGATGCGTCACACTGCACTATTGTACCGAGAGTCAACTAATATATACCTTAATTTCATGTGTCTTTTAACATGTCTTGAGGACTGGGAACAGTGCTGACAACATTATGAGTTCTTAATAGATTTAACATAAAACTCTTTTAATGTATGTATAATGTATAATTCAGAATTTTTTTTTAGTATTTTCACTAAGTATTATAAATAAATGGGCAACCATCACCACCATCTAATTCTATAATATTTCTATCACTCCCAAAAGATACTCATAGGCATTATTAGTCTCTAAGTAGATTTTAAAATAATTAGTAACTTAATAAATGATATGTAAGAAAATTCTTAGAACTCTTATTCCAAACTAGCATCATGATATAAACACTGCCAAAATTTTAAAAAAAAATTTTTTTTTGAAATGTGTCTCTATTAGGGTATGAGATTATTTTTTAATTTTATTTTTAAAATAATTTATACTCACATTCTCCATATATTTTAATATCAATTGATATTTAATATCAATATTTAATACTCATATATTGCATTGCAAAGCAATGCTCATTGGAGGATTTTAATTTTCAATCTACAGATCACAGAAAGATGCTTACATAAAAAAACACCAAGCGTAAGAGAAAAAAAAAATGTCACACAGTTCAAAGCTATCAGTAATGATGAAAATGTGACATAGAAACTGCTTCTGCACTTTAAAAAATCATCTTGGTCAAATGCCAAAAATAAAAAACTCAAAATTTCCACTAATGAGGACCAGAGCTTCAAAAATTAGCAAATCCACACTTTAAAATAGAAATGTCAAAACCCAAAAAAATGACAGGGTTGAAAAACTATTCGCACTGAATAATTGACACCATACTTAAACACTGTTACTCTTTATAACAAAGAAAATCATGTGTAAAACAAAACCCTATATGACAAGCTCATTTCACTCAATTATCAAAGAGGGAAAGACAGAGGTCTTATTTCAGAGAGAAATTCCATAAAAGAGATGCCTTTGGAAATAAGGTTTATTAAAGACTTGAATATGCTTAATCACTCAGTCATGCCTGACTCTTTGCGACCCCATGGACAATAGCCTACTCTGTCCATGGGATTCTCCAAGCAAGAATACTGGAGTGGGCTGCCACGCCCTCCTCCAGGGGATCTTCCCAACCCAGGAATCAAATCCAGGTCTCCCACATTGCGGGTAGATTCTTTACTGTCTGAGACACCAGGGAAGCGGGATAAATAAAACATGAGATATTTTACAGGTAAAGATATTCTACATGTTACAGGTAAGATATTGTAAACTCAAAAAATGTATTTTCTACATATAGAAAACGCATCTTAGAACGTGTTTTGCTGTGCTATATGAAACTATTTTACTGTTTAAGAAACCTAGAAAACCATCCCTATGACCACTGCTATTCCTCAAAAAAAAAAAAAAAGAAAGAAAATCTAACCAAGGCGGAGTGAAGCAACCAGTGAGCTTCAAGCATCCTGACTCCACCTACCCGGTCCTAGTGGTTTTTATTTTTACCCTCCTCTTTCCCGTACAGGCTCTGCCCAGGATCCAGTTGCGCTGTGCCAATCTGGGTCACTCAGCCAGAGGATCAGTGGGCGACAGCCGCCAGACCCTCTTTTAGAAACCCACACGCCTGGGGAGCGTGCAGACACGGCGGGCCTTCTCCGGCGAGCAGCAGCGGCGTGGCTCTGCTATTTCCAGGCTTCAGGCTCCACAGAGCACAGCCTCACCTGAGGAACAGGAACCTGGATGGGGGAACGAATCGGCTTCTGGCGTTGCATGACCTCATTTCTAACATCTGTCAACAGCGCCTCTCTTATATAATTCAGTAAAACAGTCAACGTAAACTGAATGCAAAGGAGAACTGAAGGACCCAGGCTGGACCGTTTTATGTTTTTCTTTTTTTTTTTTTCAGCTTTCTTAAGGCATAATTGACAAATAAAATGACAAGATATTTTAAATGTCTGTCATGATGATCTAATACATATACATGAGAGGATTCCTTCCATCTAACTAATTAACACTTTCTGTCACCTCATGTATTTATATATATATATGCTTGTGTATATTATATATATGGGATTTTTTTCTGGTGAGAACATTAAGTTCTCTCTTAGCAAATCTTAACAACACAGTATTATCAACTACAGTCACCATGTTACACATTAGATATTCATCTTACACCTGAAAGTTTGTACCATTTTACCAACCTCTCCATATTTCCCCCACCCTCAACCCCGGCAACCACTTTTCTATTCTCCATTTTTATCAGTTCAACTTTTTTTTTTAAGATGCCACATATAAGTTAGATCATACAATATTTATCTGTCTCTGTCTGACTTATTTCACTTAGCATAATACCCAAGGTTCCTTCATGAACGTCACAAATGGAGAGATTTTCTCCTTTTTTTATGGCTGATTAGAATTCATTGTGTGTGTGCATGCATGTGTCTGGGTGTGTGTACAGATCACATCTTTTTTATTCACTCATCTCTTGATAGACACTCATTAATAGGTTGTTTCCATATCTTGGCTATTGTAAATAATGCTGTAATGAACATACAGGTGCATATATTTTTTGAATCGGTGTTCTTATTTCCTTTGGGAAAATACCCAGAAGTGGAATTGCTAAATCACATGGTAGCTCTATGTTTAATTTTTTGAGGAAGCTCCACACTGTTTTCCATAGTTGCTGCACCAATGCCCATGCCTACCCACAGGGCATAAGAGTTCCCTTTTCTCTACGTCCTCACCAACACTTGTTCTTCACCATCTTTTTGAGGATAGCCATCTAACAAGTGTGAGGTGATATCTCACTGCGGTTTTGACACATTTCCCTACTGGTGAGGGATGTTGCGCACATTTGCATGTACTTGTTGGCCATCTGTATGTCCTCTTTAGAAAAATGTCTATTCAGTTCCTCTGCCCCTTTTTTAATCAGATTGTTTGTGGTTTTACTATTGAGTTGTATGAGTTACATTACTTTTTAGTCAACACTTCAAAACCAGTGTTTCACTCAACCACATCTTTACACCTCATAGAATCAACTAGGGGCTGAGTTGGGGATGTGACACTCAACGACATCTCTAAACTGACCCTTTTCTAGTCTTCTAAACAATCTGTTAATGCCTTTTTTAACCAACCTAGATTATAATACCAAGCTCAGCTCCAAGGAGCCACTGTTCTGAGTTTTTTTTTTAACTATTTCCTTGCTTTTCTCTATAGTCTTGCTCCCGTGAATGCCCTCCTATATACTACTGAATTTTAATTAAAATGTTGGTAACATTCGTTGGTTACCAAAATGTTGCTAACATTTGCTGGCTTCCCTGTCCTTCATTATCTCCCAGAGCTTGCTCAAACTCACATCTACCTTCTCATCATCTACTTCCCCCAGATTTTCCTTTAGGGAATTCACCTCTTCACTGCTGGGTAGGAGCCAGCGGTGGGGATGAACATACCATCCCTTACTAGGGATGGGCCAAGGTGGATGCTGACTGGCTTAAGCTAATCAATTTATCTATTCCCCAGGTGATTATGAAAGAGGGATGTGTCTCCGTTCTCTGCCCAGAGGGTGTAAAGAGAACATGAGGACTGGAATTGCTCCTGCCCAGCCAAGCCCGCAAGGAGAAAAACCTGGACTTTCTGGAATGGAGGAGGGCAGGTTAGATACTTACACAAAGCCTGAGCATAAAGCCATGCAATGTACAGCACAGCTGAAAGGCCGAGAGAATCCTTGTCTTTACTGATATCATAGAGCCGCTGAATCAACCGCGTCTGAAGTAGGAATCTACCTCCAGGCTGTCAGGAGGTCAATAAACCATCTTTTTTTCCCCTAAAGCCAGTTTAGGTTGAATTTCTGTTGCTTGCAAAAGAACAGTTAGTTTAGTTTTACAAACTCAAACACACAAAAGAATGTTTTAATGAATAAAATTACTAAACACACTCATAAAAAACCACATGAATAAGAAAAATTTTTGACACATTATACAATTCACAGCTCCTGGTGGAAGTTAAAAATCAGTGGTTTATCAGGGTCCATCAGGCCACCCAGGAACCAAGACCATAAATGCATTAGAATGCAGGGCTGGGGCGATGCCTGAGGCCTCATCTGGATAAAATAACTCCCCCTTCCAGGTGGCAGCAACTATCAGGCAGTATATTGGATGAAAAGATTCACTTGGGGAGTTTCTTGGAAATTACTGAAAACATGTTCAAAGTCAACACAGGCCTCCAGCACGGAGTCATCACCCACACTCCCACTCGGCCCACCTCTTCACTGCTGCCCCCCACCACCAACATCCCTCAAGGTTGCCCTTGGTGAAGAGGCTGGATCACGGCCCATTGAGTGGTGGTTACAAGCACAGATAAAGCAGTCAGACTGCCTGGGTTTGAAGATCAGCCCCACCATCTAATGACTGTGTGATCTTCAACTATTTACTTATTTCTCTATAAAATAAGAGGAAAAAACGTTTGCACCTGGCTTACAGGATGGCTGAGAAGCTAATGCTTAGAATAGGGCCAGCCAGCAGTAAGTATAAATTACTGTCATGAACTAGGATAATTTTAGGACGTTGACAGAAAATCTGATCCCTGGCCTCCAGGCGCAAGCCCACAGCCCTGCGGAGCCCAGCTTCTGCGCCAGGCTGACGGCCCTCCCCCCACGGCCTTCGCCCTGCACCTCCCCGGCCCTGGGTCCCCACACGCCCGCCTCCCAGGGCTCGCTCTTTGGAGTCTCCGTCCATCCCCCAGCCTCCACCTGGAACACAGTCTCCTGGTCCTTTCTGTCTGACCAGTCCCTACTCATCCTTGAGGTCTCAGCTCAGCAGCTCTTCCTCACAGAAGCGGCCCAAGGCCCACAGAGTGAAGGAGGCCCAGACCTCTCTATGTCCACAGGACTTCCTGTTCCTTTTCTGAACGCACACCACACGCACACACACTCCAGGGCATCTTCTCGACACGGGGATCGAACCCACATCTCCTGCATCTCCCACATTGGCAGGTGGATTCTTTACTAGTGAGCCGCCTGGGAAGGTACTTGAAGTACTACGAACACATAAAATCTAAAAGAAAGATGCCTCAGAGGAAAAGACTGCGCTATTTCACCCCTTCTCCAAAAACAGGAGGAGCTTCTCTGGGGAATGCTGTCTAAGGTCGTCTGATGGTAGGTAGGAAATGTAAAATTCCTTAAAAAGTTTCTTATGACCCAAGAGTCTAAATTCCAGCATCAGGAATCATCCAGCTGTTGTTTTACACATTTCTGTCTGTGATCTGAGCATGTGAGTAGAGAGAGTCTCCACAAAACATTAAAATCCAAGTGTTTCCACTATAAAACAAAGCAATTCCTGAAAATGAATGAATAATGTCCCAAAGTAAGACAAATAACCAAAAACCTCATATATTGCAAAATCACACACTAAAAAATAATAAGGCTGATGGAAAATTTAGAGTTGGGACAGAAGGCTCAAGTCCCATTCAACTTTGTAACCAGAATAACAAAAACAATAAGAAACTGAGAATTACTAGCACATATAAAAAGATGTTTTCTACTTCCTGTTATAAATGTGGGACTTGTACCAGAGAGGAGGATGGGATCAAGAGGCAGTATGGAAAGGGTGTAAGGAAAGACAAGCTGCTGCATTAAGAAGATAAGATAAAACGCAGAAAGGTCTGGGAAAATCAAACTTTTTAATAAATGCAAAGCCAAATGGAGCCCAGAGCGAGAACAAGGTGCCATTGCTTCCCTGGTTCACTTAACACTAGTCTTCTTTGCTTTCAATTACTGCTAACGGGTAATGCCAGATACAAAGGTGCTAGGAAAATCTCACATGAACCGCTGCAACGTGGATCTTGAAAGCATCACTCCCTATTTCCCAATTGCATATGCAATAATTCACACTACAGAAACATAAACTGTAGCACAGCCAATGGTATTTGCTCAGAACACCAGGGCCCCAGGCCGGCTCAGAGAGCTGAGAAGGGAGCTGCAATCAAGAAGTACTGAAAGACTGGCCCAAGAGAAGGACCACCGCAGGGGCATTGTGTGAGGGCCCTGGAGCCGCATCAGATCTGAGTCCTGACCCATCTGCCAGCCAGCCTTAACGTTAAAGAAACACACTGCAACAGTCACAGCAGAGACCCTCAACCTGAGTCAGTGGGCAACGGATATCTGTGTGACCCAAGGACTAAATACAATGACAAATGCCGAACACCCAGCACAATGCCTGGCAGAGATGCATACTAACCACATGCTTTTCTTCCTCCTGTTAATAATTTCTGGTCTGCTGCTGCTGCTAAGTCACATCAGTCGTGTCCGACTCTTTGCGACCCCATAGACGGCAGCCCACCAGGCTCCCCCATGCCTGGGATTCTCCAGGCAAGAACACTGGAGTGGGTTGCCATTTCCTTCTCCAATGCATGAAAGTGAAAAGTGAAAGTGAAGTCGCCCAGTCATGTCCAACTCTTAGCGACCCCATGGACTGCAGCCTACCAGGCTCCTCTGTCCATGGGATTTTCCAGGCAAGAGTACTGGAGTGGGGTGCCATTGCCAATTCCTGGTCTAGGACCACTGGATAGAAAAACACGGAGCCATATCTCAACCAAGGGAAAAGAGACTGGTAAAGAGAAAGGAAGTAAAAATAGTTCCACCCATCAGACATGGTTTATTCTGCTCCTGCAATGGTTTTTCATCACAGTCCTAACCACGCTACTGCCAAAATGTATCTTTTTAAAAGCAATAAGAAGGCTCCAGTTTCAGAGAATGCGCTTGGGAGTCACAGAGGTGGGACTGTTTCCTAGCAACCAACAGTATGATGCACACAGAAGATGCTCACTAAACAGCTGCTGAGGGAATGAGGAAGACGGGAGGGCAGGTCATCTGCTGGCTTAGATGGCTGGGATCTAAGCAAGCAGATGGTTGCTTTTACTTCTAAAGCAGAGCAGTCACCAGCTCAAGCTCAAGCTCCGGAACCAAACCGCCTGGGCTCAAATCCCAGCTCTGCCACTTATTAACTATGTGACTTCAGGCAAATCAGTAACATTCCTGCATTCCAGTTTTCCTGTCATGTAAAATGGGCATAAAGTGGTGCTTACCTGAGAAGCCCCTTACGTGCCAGGCACAGTGCTAGGTTATAGGTTATATTATATTATGCTATATTACATTATATTATATATTATAAGCCAAGCTCCTAGACACGCACGGCCCTAAGATGTGTTCTACAAGTGAGTTCTGTTAACTGTTGTATTTATTTGGCACTGAGCTATCCACTTTATCACTCTACATTATCACACTCCATCAACTCCCGCAACATGATGAAGCAGGCCTCCACTTGTCACCCACCCCTCCGTTTTATGACATCTTGCAAGGTTCCTGAGGAAACAGGCGGCAACCACATCTGCTGGTTGATAACATTCAGCTCCACACGCTCCCTTTTTTCATGTTCTGTAGGAAAGGCAGAGAGAATGCCATTTCTCAGTGTTTCCATTGGGTCATGACAATGACCGCTCACAGTCATAGCCCCTGATTAATGTCAGCTGCTGGTCGTTAGCCTGTGTGGGGGGCATGGTCCGTTTAAAATACCTATCCAATAGGAACTTACCCAGATGACCGCTAGCATAAAATTCCTCCCTGCTATCTCTTTACCTGGATCCTACCACAGGGGAGAGAGAGGAGGCTGGCTGACTGGCCGAGGTGGGGACACAAGGGGGCGGTGAGAGTTGGCGGCAGAATGCTGGGAAGCAAGCATGTTTATTGGGAGAAAGCAGACGTCTGCTCTCCAGCCCCGCCGACAGGAACGCCAAGGGCAGAGCACAGCCCTGCCCCAGTCCAACCTGAGGGCAAGGGCGGCCTCCTAAATAATTCCTTCAACTGATATCACCTACCTAAGAGCCAAGAGTACAATCACTTCCCCAAGTGTCCAATCACTGACTGTCTCCAGGCAACTACTGGGTAAACGGCTTTTTTTAATCAGTCTTTAAAAAAAAAAAAAAACCACCCTGCTTCCCGTCAGGGCAGCAACAGAGTCTATTTTCTCTGCCACAGCAGAGTCCAAGTGCCAATCAGGCAATCATAGCTGGGCACGGACTCACTGAGAAATCTCTCGGGCAGCGGGGAATGCGGCGCTGGGGCCCTGTCGGAGCAGAGAGAATAAACCAAAGAGGAATGGGATGGTCACCAAGACCCACACCATGGCCCAAGAGCCCTGGGGCTTAGCAAAGCAGGCAGGCCCCAAGCAACAGTCTGCTTGTTACCATGAAATACGACAACGTTTCTGACAGAGGTGAATCCTAAATGTCAGGTATGCACAGAGGATCAGTGGGCTTACAGGAATCAGGGAGTCTGTCCCAGAAGCAGTCATAGTTAAGCCCTGTCTTAAAAGGATCTGCCCCTGGAGAAGTGGAGAAGGGGCATTCCAGGGCACCATTCTCTCCCCAAGCAACAGTCTGCTTGTTACCATGAAATACGACAACGTTTCTGACAGAGGTGAATCCTAAATGTCAGGTATGCACAGAGGATCAGTGGGCTTACAGGAATCAGGGAGTCTGTCCCAGAAGCAGTCATAGTTAAGCCCTGTCTTAAAAGGATCTGCCCCTGGAGAAGTGGAGAAGGGGCATTCCAGGGCACCATTCTCTCCTTTCTCCTGAGGAACGGAACCCCGATTATTACCTGGGAATACCCACCTTCCCCTCCAGTCATATTACTGAAATCCCAGGCAATAAAATGAAAGTAGAAGTGTCAGAAAGAATTGTCTGAAAGGCATCTTATAGCGGAAGGATGCACTCTTCATTTTCCCTTTCTTCACCCTGCTTCCTGGAAGGGTGATATGATGGTGAATCTCCAGCAGCCATGTTGGGCCATGTGGAAGGAGGAGGGGCAGGGTCTGGAGATGATGGGTTTCAGTGTTAAAAGAAATCTAAGTCACAGGGTTTACAACTAACGGGGCTCCCAGATGACACACAACTTTATTAGTTTATAAAGCACCTTCTTTTAGAGGAATTTGGGGGACAAGTTCCCAAATCAGAGGACATCTGTGGGTCACCACTCAAAGTCTCACACAGAATTGCTCTGCTTACTCACTAAAATTAGGCAGGTTTTCTGCAGTCCCTTCTCACCTCAGAGCAGAGCGCAGGTTCTACAGACCCTATTCTGGGGAAGACTTTTAATCCCAGAGTCCAGGTTCAAATGTAAATCCCAAAGTTCTCTCTGCCATTTCTTCTAGAAGAGGGTCTCTTGATTTACTGTGCCTTGATCCTAAGTGCTCCAGTCGACCATCATGCAAACCCTACTCTGAGTGGCCTGCAAGAATATTCAAGCACTTCTGACTCAGCGCCTTTCTCCACCTGCTCTCCTACACACATGCCTTCAACACACTTGGAGAACTACAAGAGCATAAAAGCATGTAAGCCCTTATCTCAATAAACCAGCATCAATCTAATTCCCCTCTCAGTTCAGTTCAGTTCAGTCGCTCTTTCGCGACCCCATGAATCGCAGCACGCCAGGCCTCCCTGTCCATCACCAACTCCCGGAGTTTACTCAGCTCATGCCCATCGAGTTGGTGATGCCATCCAGCCATCTCATCCTCTGTCATCCCCTTCTCCTCCTGCCCCCAATCCCTCCCAGCATCAGGGTCTTTACCAATGAAACAACTCTTCGCGTGAGGTGGCCAAAGTACTGGAGTTTCAGCTTCAGCATCAGTCCTTCCAATGAACACCCAGGACTGATCTCCTTTAGGATGGACTGGTTGGATCTCCTTGCAGTCCAAGGGACTCTCAAAGTCTTCTCCAACACCACAGTTCAAAAGGATCAATTTTTCAGCGCTCAGCTTTCTTCACAGTCCAACTCTCACATCCATACATGACCACTGGACGAACCATAGCCTTGACTAGACGGACCTTTGTTGGCAAAGTAAAGTCTCTGCTTTTTAATATGCTACCCCGTCAATGGTCTTAGCTTAAACATCACTTTCACTATGAGCCCTTGCCTGCCTAAAGTCATTTTCTCTTAAGACCCTCATTCTTTGTTGTCATAGCAATTATCCCAATTTGTTGTTGTGAATTTATTGTTTAAGTTCAATGCCCACCACTTCTGCTACATTGTGTATTTCCTGTGGACAGGAATCACGTTTACTTTGTTCACCATCTAACCTTGGTTCTCAGCACGATGCCTGGTACATGGTCAAAGCTCAGTTAACACTTTTCAGGGAATGAATTTTAAAATCCGCTTAAAACACTTTCACACATTAGTGCTTATCTTCACCATTAATGCTTCTTTTTAGTGTTTACACTGAAGTGAACTCACAAGTGAAGGATTTCCCTGGTGGCTCGGTGGTAAAGTATCCACCTGCCAATGCAAGGGACAAGGGTTCAATCCCTGGGTCGGGAAGATCCCCTGGAAAAGGAAATGGCAACCCACTCCAGTATTCTTGCCTGGGAAATCCCATGGAGCGAGGAGCCTGGAGGACTACAGTCCTTGGGGTCTCAAAAAGCTGGACACGACTGAGCTCACACACACCAACTTATGAGGGACAACCAAGTATCCCAAATAATTATGTTCATATTTCAAACCACCTGACTGAACCTATCTCAGCCTTCGTTCAGTTTCCTATTAGAATAAAATAATTGTTTGAATACTATTTTTAAAAATACTTCTTAGGAGAGGAAAAGAGAGCCATCTACTCCACAATAAATAAATTCAATTCCTCACTTAGTGCCCCACTAGGTAAAAAATAAGGCTGAGGACTTTTTTATAACAGTATTGGGATGTAAAAATAAAAAAGCCACAAGCCTGTCTGCCCTTGACCTTTATTAAAAAGAAAAACAAGTGCAGGTCTATTCTTGCATGGTCTCCTAATGGGCTATTTAGGGATAGATGGGTGGGGTACATCCCTAACTGCTAAGGTTGACCAGGAGACTGAGTTGCCTCTGACAATGGTTGCAAATGTCACAGTCAGAATTGCAGAGCCATGGAAACATGGAGCTTTCTCAGTCTAACCAATATCTTATCCTCAAGGTCCCAACGTAGATAAAAGGATACAGTTTTGTTGATGGTATAAGTTTAGTGTGAAAAGGTATCAGCCAAGATATTCCTTAGGTGCATGTTGTATGACTACTTCCCCTTGGCTTTTCCCGTTTGCCAAACATAATTCTCCGAGCTTCTATGGCCACACCATCAGGGTTAGCTAGCTGCATGAGGACACCTCTTTGGGAGTGTTGTTTTCAACACTGCAAACATGGAATTTTACCACAGCAGCACTGAACTCCATGACATCATTCTGCCTTGCAGAGAGAGATATAACATCTCCCCGTGTCCAGGCAGAAGTCTTTCCAATGTTCCATCATTTTTTTTTAAGGACTATTTTCTTCCTGTATCATCTAGTAACCCTCTAATTGAGGCTATTTTTATATTTCTCAATTACTTAAAAACAAAGTTCTATTATCCCCTCCTCATTTGACTGCACTGAAGTCATCCTTTTTCCCTCTTATCCTCCCCCCACCAAAAGACCCTGATACCTTTCATTTGCTTCAAAAGTAAACACACACACATCCTTAGGAACAGATGAGGGGAAGTACTATAAATTGTACTGCATGGTTTTCTAAATCACAAAAGAGTGAACTGACCTTCCAAAAAAAAAAAATCTAGGTCCAATGAGAGTAGTCAAAAATCAACCACTGTTAAGTGATCCAGTCCTCAATCAGGAAAATAAAGGCCAAAATGACCTGGGTTAGACTGGAATGTAGGTGACAAGCCAAGACTCCCAGAAGTCACAGAACTGCTTACTCAGACCCTTCAGTTCTTGAGGATGGTCTGGGACAGCTGCAGGAGAGGCTGCCACGCTCCTCTCTTGGAAGCTCCTGCCTCTTGGCTGAACTCAACAACAAAAGTGCTCCCAGGTGAGCCCCTGTCCAGATGGGAGAACTCTCGGGTGGGAGTGAAGGAGCCTGGTAAAGCCTCAGACAGACACCCCAACAGCGCTCCCACACATCGGCATGGGGAAGAGAGAGCCCTTTGTGCCCGTACTTGGAGCACAGAACAGATCACATGGGTATCAGGTCTTTGCTCAAACTCTCTGGGGAAGGGAAAGTATGGAATAACGCGCCCGCTCACCTGCTCCACTAGAACACGCTAAAGCGCCCAGGGACTACACATTCATCAGCAGATGGAACAGCCATTGGAGGTAAAAACCATTACGAGACAGCCATGGTCCCTAACGTCAGGTTATTGGTCAGTCACTCAGTCGTGTCCGACTCTTTGCAACCCCAGGGGCCGCAGCACACCAGGCTTCCCTGTCCTTCACCATCTCCCGGAGTTTGCTCAAACTCATTTCCATTGAGTCAATGATGTGATCCCACCATCTCATCCCCTGTTGCCCCCTTCTCTTCTTGCTCTCAATCTTTCCCAGCATCAGGGTCTTTTCCAATAAGTCTATTCTAGAATATCCATCCTCTTAAGAAATCACATGTTAACGAATCAGCAAGCTTAAAAAAATTTTTTTTAATGAATTACTTACCTATTAGCCACTTGCCCTAAGAAAAGTTCAGTGGAGGGCCTGGGGGCTGTAACAACAGGAGACAGAAACCAGTCTAGCAGCCGTGCGCTACAGACAATTCCAGTGCCCCTTTCCACCTCAGCAAAGTGAGGCTGACGGCAGCCAGCAAAGGCACGGAGCCTGACTCCGCTCGCCTGAGGGCCGTGGTAGCACCCCCGACTTGGTTTCCCACCCCCGCCTTCACCCAGCAGAAGGCCTGTCCTGCAAGGACAGCCCCTCAGCCCTGGTAGTGGAAAGGTGTGAACAGCGAAGAAAAACTAACTAGGCAGCTGCAGCTTCTGAAATCCACATTGTGACTCAGAAAATGAATGACAGGCGTGGGGGGCCTCTGCACAGTCAGAGGAACAGGAAATTCAGTCCTTGCAGGAGTTTGCACACGTGGTCCTAAACGTAGAAAGCAATATAAAGGGTATGAGCCTATAATCCCACTCCTGGGCATATACCTAGAGAAAAACATACTCTGAAAAGATATTTGCGTCCCCAATGTCCACAGCAATACTACTTATAGCAGGCAAGACATGGAAGCAACCTAAGTGTCCATCGACAGAGCAACATGGATGGACCTAGAAATTATCATACTAAGTGAAATAAGCCAAATAAGACAAATATCATATATCACTTATATGTAGAATCTAAAGAAAGGATACAAATGAAATTATTTACTAAACAGAAATAGACTCGCAGACACAGAAAACAAACTTACGGACATCCGAGTGGGAGAGAGAGGTAAATTAGGAGTTTGGGATTAAAATATATACACTGCTATATATAAAATAGATCACCAACAAGGACCTGTGCAGCACAGGGAACTATACTCAATATCTTGTAATAACCAATGACAGAAGAGAGTGTAAAAAAAGAACATGCATATGTATAACTGAATCATGTTACTGCAGAACAGAAACTAACGCAAGATTGTAAATCAACTATATTTCAATTAAAAAATATTTTAGAAAGATAATAAGGACTACAACGTCAGGCAGCCTGAGTTTGGAATCCTAACTCTAACCAGAACTTCCTGACGAGGTGAACCTAGGCAAGACTCCTAATTCCTGGAAGCCTCAATGTCTTCAACTGCAGATTTTGGGTATCTGGGTGCAAATACTTGTAGATATTTTTAAAAGATGCTTCAATTAAAGTTCTAGTTTTGCCATTTACTTGTAACTTTGGGCAAGACATTTTCTCACCTGTGAGTGGGGATAATAACAGTACTTACTTAGAAGGGATTAATGCCTACCTTGACTTTTTTACTCTGTCCCTGACATAGAGTAAGCACTCAAAAAATAGCAACTTTTATCATCATGAGCATCGGTTTCACCACCATCATTACCATGTTAACCCGAGCTATGACATTTTTAAGTTTCAGAATAGTCCAAAGCAAAAAGAGAAGCTGCCAGGCCAATTTCCAGGGGCTGCCTGGTCCCACCTGGCACTGCCTGCCACAGAATCGCTGGCCAGATGTCTGCATCATGGTTCCATTGTCATACATCCGCAGAGAGCCGGGGGCCCAGAGAACCAGTTCCTGGGGACACAGGCCCCACCCCACTGCTTTTTGGTGGCCAGAGCTCAGTCTGCTCATCTGGAGCTGGCCTGATGCAAACTTGGTTTCCAGGGAGATGCTGGGGCCAGAGAAGCCAGCTCCGCCTCCCACTCCACTTCCCCTTTCCCCAAATCTGTGGGACCTCACTGTTCTCCTACCCTGCGATAGCACTGTGTCATAGCAGCCCTTGTGTACAAACAAGCCAGACCATTTACATGTCACTGTGAGAATGGCGCCGCCTGCTCTCATTTCCATATCTATTCAGACCACTACTCTGCTCCTGATCCAGCCAGAAAAGTTTTTCTTCCTCTTCCCTGGCTCTCCGTGCCAAGCAGAGAACCGTATGCAATGTTAAATCTTTGTTGTAAAAAGGATGTAAGAGTCATCAAGTCCCAACAGAGAAGGAGAATTAGGATGACTGTATAACTTATGACATATGGTCATTGACCATTACATTGCAAATGTCATGCTGCTGGCCACCAAATGCTACATCCTCTCATAGGCTACACATAAATTCTCCCACTGCCAAACAACACAACTGTTTTCAGTCTTGGAGAGCTAAGGTACCCTCAGTGCTTTGAATCTTCAAAATCAGGTCCCAGTTGAATCAGAAAACAATTCTGTGTGAGCAGGGGGGGAAATGACCCAAAATGAAGAACTGATCCCTTCCAGCCCTAGTTCCGACTTATGTGAAATATGGATTAGGTCACAAATGAGATTATATTCAGCACCAAGCCCCACAGGCATGTCACGATTAAAGTTAAAGGAGTCCAGAAACGTCTCAAGTTGAGAAGTAAGGCTGAGCTGGGTTGAAATTTCCAACCCCTCCTTAAAGGCCTGGCAACTTGTTCCAGGTCACAACTGAACCCAAGCTGAAGTGACATCTGTTTCTCCAGTAAGTATTTGGCATTGTAGAGAATAACTGCAGATTAGAACAGATAAATATTGTTGTGGGCTGAGAGGCAAAGGTCAGGAGGGGAACTAAGAAAATTCAAATAATTGACCTGCTAACAAAGCCCTGTAACTTAACAAATACCATCATGGGCGGTGGGGGTGGGGGGCAGCGGGAGAAAGAGGAAAAAGAAGTGAGGAAGCAGGAAGGAAAATAAATGGGTGACTTATTCTTTTTCTAGAGGGCGTTGACACAACTTCAGTGAACAAAACACTGCTATACTGGAGATGACCATTCAGACAACTACCGTTTGTATAACGATTTAATGTTGGATTGTCTTCAAGAGGAGAACTGAGCATTCTGCTTGGAGTCTAATAACAAAGACTTTAAAGGCATTAAACTTATATAGTCGACATAATATTGAGGAATAATTTTCCAAGCCTCATTGGACCATCAGAGTCATCTTATCAGCAGATGTTACTGGTTCTCCTCTGAAGCCTCAATCTCACTTAGCACAAGTTAGAATAACACACAGCACCTACTTAACTTTGAGACCAGGTATCCGGCGTTCATAAGGTAAGACAATAGAATGAGATGGGTAGATAACGGAATTCTATTTCTTACACTAAAAACTCAGGGTTCTAAAGATTTTCTTTAAACTCAACTGCAGTTGGTGTTAACAATAGGAACAATAATGATAGTAATAACAGCAGCATTTATAAAGAGAGCAGTGGGTGATGGTAGTAGGATTCTTATAGCAATGATAGGAGGATGTTAATAGCAGGAGTGATGTCATGGCAACAATAATAACAACTTTTACTTATGCAGCACTTCCTAAAAGCCAGGTACTAGTCTAAGCATCTTAAATGTTATTAACTTATTTCATTCTCACAGCACACCTTTCAGATAGGTAATCTATTATTAGTACCCGTTTTACAGCCGCTTTCAACAATATCTCTGTTACTTTTCCAGAGCTAGCTTTCAGAGAAACGATTTAGAACCAAAAGGAGAGGAAGCACAGCCTTGTAATGTGACACAGCCAGAAGGCAATACACCTAGGATGCCAACCGAGGCTGCCCAGCCCCAAAGCCTGACCTCTAACCACTGCGCTGCACTTGCTGCCACTTTGCTTAGGAAGATCTGCTAGAAAAGGAATGTGCAAGGAATTTAGACCCCTGCCTGCTGGAAGCCAGAGTTAAAGCTTGAAGTTTGCTGTTTCCTTCTGGAGTCTCCCTAATGCCACATTAAGACACGTAGCCTGCTCCGACAGCTATAAAAAGTCACTCCAAGTGTTAGGGAACTATTCCCACTTCCCTCCACCCCACCCCCACCCCACGCCTATGACCTCCATTGAGGCCTTCACCTTTGCCAGCCAAGGCAGAGGCTAGGGTGGGGTGAGGCTGGGGCATGGTTCCCAGGCCACCGTTTCCTGCCCAGTAACACAGCCCTCAAATAGCCAAGGCTGCAGGCCGAGAAATTCCTCACTAACAAGTTATCTCCTGGAGCTTGTTCCCTGAGCCTTTATTAAGAATGAACAGTTTTCAAGCCAATCCTTGACTTAAGGAAGACCAGGGACTGAAGAGAAGAGACAAGCTGCAAAGTTTGTTTATTAACCTGCAACACCCAAGGGAACATTTTTTTGAAAGGGTGAAATTCCTGACTACTCAAAAGGAAAAAAAAAAAAAAGCCTGTGGGAAATTTAATCACCAGCTGAACAGAAGTGAAAAACAAAGCCCTACCAATGAGGATGTTGCCAGAGACAATGGGGCCCCTAAAGGAGATGCAATTGTCTTGAGATAACAGTCCCCCTGGGAATTCAGCTCACACTAAATACTACATTATTGCTATATTAGCTGAGGAATCTTTGTTCACTGGGCAACTGGGCGCAGAACCATCAGTTACTGCCGCTGGGTTCCCCTCGCTTTGCAGACAGGGCATTTACATTTCAAGAGGAACCTCCGGGAAGGAAGAAAGGCGGTCTCTACCTCTCTGGAGCAAGCACCTTTTTATACAGCCTGGGAGGGGAAGCGCTCCTTTCCTTGAAACCCAACTCCGCGATTGAAAGGAGATAGGCCGCTTCAATAATGCACAGGCACAAAGCCACGGCCGCTTCATCCTAAAGCCACGCACTGCCCGCTGCGGCTTTCACATTCTTGAGCTGGTAGATCTGGTGAAGCATCAAGAACAATGCCCAACTGTCTATAGGGCCCGATGGGGCTCAGCTTTCTTAAGGAAGCCCTTCTTTTTTAAAATAATCTATGGAACCAGGACAAGAGCAGATATTCTGCACCGCATAATATTTAGCTTGAAATATACCACCACTTAAAAACAGACTGACCTGGATGGAAAATGTTTTAGATCATGACCTAGGGGAGGAGCTACAGTACTATATGGGCTTCCCTGGGGGCTTGGTGGTAAAGAATCTACCCGCAGATGCAGCGCAGGTTCGATCCCTGGGTCAGGAAGATTCCCTGGAGAAGGAAATGACAACCCACTCCAGGATTCTTGTCTGGGAAATCCCATGGACAGAGGAACCTGGCGGGCTAGAGTTCATGGGGTTGCAAAGAGATGGTCATGACTGAGTGACTAAACAGCAGCATAGTACTACTATATACCTAGGTCAAAATTCACAGAGTGTGCAGTGAAGAAGTATACACTCTCCTGTGTGTAACTATACCAAAATACATTGTTTTTTCAAGTACAGTATGTCCGTGTTACAATTAAGGAAATTGGGAACAAACCACTTGCCTTCAAGAACTGTAATGTGTTCCGCTCTTACCCCTCCCTTCATCACCACCCACATCAAAAATCTCTCCTGAGAATTTTAAAGTTCAACAACAAGAAAAACACAATTCTCCAACTCTCAACCAAGCCAGTGACTACCAATGCTTCCTGGATGTCCTGTGAACCCAAGGATGAAGCACAGAGAAAACACCTGTCACAGGCCAAGCTGTGCCAGCCACACATCCCAGACAAGAGTCACAGTCTTTTTCTCATCTGGGCATGAGCCATCAAATTATGAGAGACAGGCTTGGGGCTTAGAGCAACAGAGCTTTGAGTTGATTCTTCTGTGTTTGTTTGTTTTGACCCTATTTTTAAATAAATCTTTCTAAACTCTGCCTAACACTCTTGCTCGCTTGAAACAGCTTAACCTGGTAAGGTGCAGGCCTCTGGCTGGAGCATTAGAGCAGCATTAAGCGGTTTTCCCAGGCAGTTCAGCAGATTTCAATCTGTCCAACCGCGTCGAGATGTGCGGTGCCGCCGGGGGGACCGTCTGAGTAATAACAGGCTTCACCATTACCGAATCATGACTTAGCGGTACATTTCTTGCTTTAAACTACCAGGGAGGGTGAGCTGCCCCTCCCTGAGGAAGACAGGGTCAAATCAGTCTCTCACTAAGCTTCAAGAAAGGCGGCCTGCCGAAACCGAGGCTCACTGCATGGATCATAGGGGGTCACCTTTACCCCTCGCGTCCTCCAAGCGTCCTAAGCCCCGCAAGACACGGCATTTCGGGAGCGCGGGGCCACCAAGCTGCGTCTACAGATAGATATCGAGAATCAGGATCGGCCAGCGAGCGCTTTCTGGACTCAGCCAGCCGAGAGCTCCAGTGATTTCCCTGGCCTGCCACCGAGCCATTTAAGAAGTGAAATACGCCAACGGGGCCGGGAACCGGCACCTCCGGGACGGAGAGGGGCCTGCCAATGGATGGGCCACATCTATGCAGATGGTGCATTCGCAGGTGGGTCTTGCAGGCTCCGGGCCCTGTGTGCTTGTGCCAGCCTCACACCCTGACCCGGTGCCAGGAACACAGCCAGAGGCTCCGGTGGGCGTGCGATTCCGTGAGACATTAACAACTCCGCTCCGGAAGGACGGGGAGGGGGGCTCGGGGCGGAGGTAGGACGGGGAGCAGGACCGCCGACATGCGGCGTCCCCAGGACTCCGGGGGCTCCCGCTTGATGCGCCTCTGCGGCGCTTCTGCTAGCACTGCGCTTCCCCGGGCAGCGCCTGGAAGCGGCAGAAGCTGAGATTTGCGCGACTGGAGGGCAGGAGGGATGGAAGCGCAGGGCACTGCTTCCCGCCCCCGACACGCACAGCTAGACCGCAGTGTCCTCCCTGCGCGCCCACCCTCGCCCGAGACTCCAGCGCAAAGCGCCCGGGGGTGGCCGCTCGCTCGAGGCCCTGCTGGCTGACCCGGAGCAGCCGGGAAAAGAAAGCGGGGGGTGGGGGAGTAGGGGAGGCGAGACCCGACCTGTCGTCCCGGTGTGTGCGGATCGGCGGCTTCGCGCTGCCCCGGCCAGGCCGCCCGCCCGCCCGCCGCGGGTTACCTACCTCGATCCACTTCTGCGCCTCGGAGAAGGCGGGCTCGGGGGGCGGCTCGGGCTGCAGGGGCTGGAGAGCTTCCAGACCGAGAACGGGACAAGCCATTTGCGAAGCCCCGCGTCCACTCGAGAGCCGGGCCGCCGGGATGAGGACGGCCGCCGCCGCCGCCGCCGCAGGAGCGCGCTCCCCGCCCCTTCCCGCCCGCCCGCCCGCCCGCTCTCCTCCCCGGCCGCCCCGCCCCCGCGCGGCGCAGGTCCCGGAGGAGCGCCGCGCTGCCGCCGACCACGCCGCCGCAGCTGTTCCCCGCGCCGCCCGACCCGGCCGCGCAGTGTGTCCCCGCGGGAGCGAGCTCCCCGGCGCCGGGAGCTCCCTCTCCGCCCCACCCCGCCCCACCTCCTCTGCGGGCGCCGCACCAGCCCCTCCCGGGCGGGGGTGTCAGCCACCGACTAAAAATAACCGAGAGTGAGCACCGTGCCTCCCTCCCCTGCCCGCAACGCGACCCGGAGAGGGATTCGGCCAGCCGCCCCGCACGGCCCCGCGCCCCGCCGGCTGCGGAGGGGCCGGCAGGTCGGGCGGCACCTGGGAGACGCGCGGCCAGCGCGGCGCACGCGTCCCCGGGGAGCCCGCGCTGCCGCAGCCGGGCAGTGGCCGCCCGCACCTGCCGCACCCCGCGCCAACCCCGGCTACGGAAGTGGGGGGAAGAGGGGCAGCCCGCTGACCCCGTGGCAGGGATGTTCAGTCCCCTGATCGTTCTGTAAGATAAAGAAGACAAACGATCCTTTATAAACCTTTGTCTCTCCAGGCAAGTTACCTGTGCTGATTGATTTAATTCATCTTTATTGTGCACCTACTATGTGTTGGGACCACAAGGATGAAAAAAGAGAAGGGAAGGCAGGGGCTAGGTGGGAAGAGGAAGAACTGGGAAGTCTTGGCGCTCAAAATAATTACATTCTAGAGGAAATGGGATAAAAAAGAAGATAATGGTGGAGAGTGATACATGCTAAACAGATAAAAGAGGAGAAGATCAACTATGACCTGGGAAGAGGGTATTGCTAACTGCAGATTGCCTCTCCACCTTCACCCGGGAGGCTGACCTGTGGTCCAGGCTCTGCTAAAGGGAGGGAGGGCAGGAGGTCTGCAGACTGGAGGAGAGGGCCATGGGGATGGTTTAGGTACCTCTTACTGCAGAAGGCTAGGGGATTGGCTGCTCTGCTCCACTCTGAGGAAGGTTGCAAAGCTGGGGCCCCTCCTTGGGTTCTCTGACGGTCTGTCTCCTCTTGTTGCACTCCACTTCCCCAGGCCCACTTCCCCATCTCATTCTGGTGTCTGGCCTGCCCACTCCCTGTTAATTGTCTCTTTTATTTATTTAGCTGCGTGAGGGTCTTAGTTCCAGCAGGCAAGATCTTTGATCTTCGCTGGGGTCATGTGAGCCCTTTAGTTGCACTATATTGGATCTAGTTCCCTGACCAGGGATGGAACCCTGGCCCCTTGCATTTGGAGCACAAAGTCTTAGCCGCTGGACCGCCAGGGAAGTCCCTAATGGTCTCAATAAACTCTTCTCAGCCACCTTTATTTGAGCATGCCTTCTGTTTTGCACGAGAACCCGGCTGACAACCAAGGAAGGTTTTTCTGTCAAGATGACATGATGAGGTGACATGAATGAGAAAGACGTTAGCCGTGCAAAAACCTGGAGAAACGGGTCCAGACAGGTGCAGAGGCCTTCAGATGGAAAGAAGTTTGGTGGAGGTCATAGGCCCACAGAAGACCAGTGTGACTGGAGTGTGTTGAGGAAAGAATCAGGCAGAAAAAACAGCATGGGAGAGACGGGTGAGAAGCAGGGTGTCAGACCACGGTGGACAGAGCAAGAAGTCCATGGGTGTCTCCGCAGCCAAGTGTCCTCCCTGTTCAGAGTCCAGGTTTCTTCTTTGTCCAATTCTGCTGCTGTAACAGGGGGATGGAACGAAAAAGCAGGCCTGAAATTCTACTCTTACTGGCTTTGGAGTCAGACAGGCTTCGGTTTATTTACTTTTAGAACACTTATATGGTGCTTGAATTGTGCCAGGCACTGTTTTAAGTGCATTACAAATAATTGACTAATTCATTCCCTATTCCAACCCTGTGAGATAGACTATTACCATTCCTAGGAAAAAACCAGGGGACAAAGATGGGTGTCACACAGCTGGTGAGCAGTGAAGCCCTGATTCAAGCCCAGACAGCCTGGCGCCAGACCTGCTCTTAACTGCACACCAAGCAGCCTTACCAGTCCCAGTCCACGCTCTGCCGCTGACAACACGTGCCTCAGTTTCCTCATCGCAGATGAGGTTGGCATGGCAACATTTCAGCAAATCATTGTGAGGAGCAAACAGAAGTTCTGAATGTGAAAGAACCAAAACCATGCCCGGCATATAATTAGGACTCAGCAAAAGCCAGCTGACCAGAAAGAACGGGAGGGAGGAGAAATTACAAAAAAGAGTGAAAACGGCAAGCAGAGGAAAAGGGTTAGTAAAATACGGTCAGAAGGTGACCTTGTCTCCACGAAGAAACATGGTGAAGTGAATAATTGAGAAAATGACCCAGCACACTGATACGAAACGCCACTTTAGGCAGATGCCACTGCATGGAGTGACTAGGCGTTGAGAAAGCCCCTTGACCCAAATGACATAGCTGAATCCATGGACAACAAGCATTAGGAGTAAATCCACCATATCTCTGAAGTATCTGCTATCAAACTTGGTATTCAGACTAGAGCATGTTTTTTTTTCTTTCAGTGAAAATACTTTTTAAGTCTTTTAAGGTTTGTAATCAAGAAGTAACATTTGTTTTTCCTGAACTCTGTTACCAATAACAAAGTCAGGTAAGTTACCAAAGGACTTTAAGGACTTAAAACCATAATGGAATTCAAACCTAGTTCCATTATCAATAGTACTTACAAATTATTGCTAAGCACCTACTATGTGTAAGAGATTGTACTAGCATCAAATGAATCCACAAAGGGATTTCATTTCTGTATAGTCTGTTTTTCATATATAAAAGTAATATGTGCCAGTTGGAAAAAAAATCTGAAAAATATAATGAAGAAAACTAATCTGGAAGAAACCCTACAATTCAGAAATCATTGCCACCATTTTGGTGATGTGAAGCAACATTTCATCAGGAAAAAAAAAAAACTGTTAAACAATATACTGTATAATAAATGCCAAATTAGGGATATAAGGTATTTGAAGAGCATGGATTTTTGGTGGGGGAACAGATTTCTTAAAGTATCATTCACGCACCATACAATCCACCCACTTAGAGTGTATAGTTCAGTGTTTTTTAGGTATATTCACAGAGTTGTGCAACTGTCACCACATTAATTTTGGAGCACTTTAATCCCTCTAAAAAGAAACCGCATACCCTTTAGCAGTCATATGCCTAAACTTCCATGCTCCCAAGACCTGGCAACCACTAATCCACTTTCTGTACCTATAATATTGATTATTCTGGAAATTTCAAATAAATGGAATCATACAATATGTGGTCCTTTGTGTGTGGCTTCTTTCACTTGGCAGAATGTTTTCAGGATTCATCCATGTGGCATGTATCGGTACTTCATTCCTTTATAAGGACAAATATTAGGTTGATGAAAAAGTAATTGGGGTTTCAGACTGTGAATTTTAAATCATTATAACTAGGCTCAAACACATCTTTATTAATCAAAATAGGAATGATTACAATCAACACATTTTTGCCAATGAGAAATAAGTAATTTTATTCCCATAGCATAAAAAGTTTGTGTTTCAGGATTCCATGAACTCTTAGAAAGCATTTTCTGCCTCCTGCTGGTTGTGGAAGCATTTTCCCTGCAAAAAGTTGCTGAGATGCTTGAAGTAGTGATAGTCAGTTGACAAGAAGTCAGGTGAATATGGCAGATGAGGCAAAAGTTCATCGCCCAATTCGGTCAACTTTTGAAGCATTGGTTGTGCGACGTGCGGTTAGTCGTTGTCATGGAAAAGAATAGGGCTCTTTCTGTTGACCAGTGCTGGCTGCAAGCATTGCAGTTTTTGGTGCATCTTTTCAGTTTGCTGAACATACTTCTCAGATGTAATGGTTTCACCAGGATTCAGAAAGCTGCAGAGGATCAGATGGGTGGTAGACCACCAGTGCCCTTGACCTTTTTGGGGGCAAGTTTGGCTTTGGGCAGTGCTTTGGGGCTTCTTCTTGGTCCAGCCACTAAGCTGGTGGTCAAAGTGTATAAAATACACTTTGTCACACATCACAATCTGATCATGAAATGGTTTGTTGTTGTTCCATAGAATAAGAGAAGATGACACTTCAAAATGATGATTATTTTTGATTTGCAGTCAGCTCATGAGACACCCACTTATCAAGCTTTTTCACCTTTCCAGTTTACTTCAAATGCCGAACAACCATGGAATGGTCAATGTTGAGTTCTTTGACAACTTTTCATGTAGTTGCAAGAGGATCAGCTTGGATGATCCGCTCAATTAATTGGTCATTGTCAACTTCCCATGGCTCACCACTGCGCTCCTCGTCTTCAAGGCTCTCATCTCCTTGGCAAGACTTCTGGAACCATCACTGCACTATACGCTTGTTAGCAGTTGCTGGGCCAAATGCATTGTTGATGTTGCAAGTTGTATCCACTGCTTTATGACCTATCTCGAACTTGAATAAAAAGATTGCTCAAATTTGCTTTTTGTCTAACATCATCTCCATAGTCTAAAATAAATATAAAATAAACATCAAGTAATATCATTAGCAAAAAATACATAATGCAAGAAAGTTAAAATAGCTCAGGCGTGTCTGACTCTTTGGGACCCCATGGAATATACAGTCTGTGGAATTCTCCAGGCCAGAATACTGGAGTGGGTGGCCTTTCCCTTCTCCAGGGGATTTTCCAAGGGATCTTCCCAGGGATCGAACCCAGGTCTCCCACATTGCAGGTGGATTCTTTACCAGTTAAGTCACAAGGAAAGCCCATAATGCAAGAAATGCACATTAAAATTATGTATAACATAATCACATTTAGTTAAGAAAGTATTACAACATCAAACCCAGAGTTCAACAATGCAAAACCGTAATTACTTTTGCACCAATGTACTAATATGCCATTGTATGGCTATACCATATTTTATATATCCATTCATCAGTTGATAGGTCCTTGGGTTGTTTCCATGTTTTGGTTATTATGAATAATGCTTCTGTAAACATTCATGTATACGTTTTTGTGTGGACATATGTTTTCATTCCTCTTGGGCATATGCCAGGAAGCAGAATTGCTGGGTTATTTGATAACTCTGTGTTTAAACTTTTTGGTAAACTACTGACTGTTTTCCAAAGTAGCTGCACCATTTTACATTCCCACTAGAAGTGTAAAAAAGGTTTTCCACTTTTTCTACCTCCTTGTTAACACTTGTCATTTTCCAACTTTTTGATTACAGGGACTCTAGAGGGTGTGACGAAGAAGGCAATGGTGCCCCACTCCAGTACTCTTGCCTGGAAAATCCCATGGACGGAGGAGCCTGGTAGGCTGCAGTCCATGGGGTCATGAAGAGTCGGACATGACTGGGCGACTTCACTTTCACTTTTCACTTTCAGGAGCTGGAAAATGAAATGGCAACCCACTCCAGTGTTCTTTCCTGGAAACTCCCATGGACAGAGGAGCCTGGTGGTCTGCCGTCTATGGGGTCGCACAGAGTCAGACACGACTGAAGTGACTTAGCAGCAGCAGAGGGTGTGAAGTGGTATCTCACTGTGGTTTTAATTTGCATTTCCCTGATGACTAATGATGTTAAGCATCTTTTCTTGTACATAATGGCCATTTGGACATCTTCTCAGAAGAAATGTCTATTCAGATCTTTGTCTTTTTGTAAATTGAGTCATTTCTCTTTTTACTATTGAGTTATGAGTTCTTCATATATTTTAAGTAGGAGCCCCTTATTAACTATATGATTTGCAAATATTTTCTCCCATTCTGTGTGTTAATATTTCACTTTCTTGAAGCTGTCCTTGAAAGCCCCAATTTTTTTTAATTTTGACAAAGGCCAATGCATCTATTTTTTCTCTTTGGTTGTTTGTGCTTTTAGTGTCATATCTAAGAAGCATTGCCTAATCCAAGGTCACAAAGATTTATGCCTGTGTTTTCTTCTAATAGTTTTATAGTCGTCATTCTTACATTTAGATACTTAATCCATTTTTAGTTATTCTTTGTAAGAGCATGGGTTTTGAGGTTGAACTTAGTATGACAGTCTGGGTCTTCTGAGAAGCAGAGGCAAGATGGAATTTAAAGTGCAAGAATTTTATTAGGGAAACGACTGTGAGAGAAAATGATAGAAAAGCAGTCAGAGCACAATACAAGTCTGACCTGAGAGAAGAGAGGGACCGGAAGGTCAGGTAGAAGCATTGTCGCAGCTGCCTTTCAGCGAGGCCATCAGAAGATCCATGAACCAAAGTCAGCTTCCAAAAGAGTCATGGGTGTCCCAGAACACGCCTGCCTTAGAGGCCCTGCTGTATCCCGGCTGAATTTAGTAACTGGCTGGGGGCAGCCCAGGGGGAGGTGCTGTTCAATGCTAACGTGGCAGTGGGCTTCAGAACACAGCAGCTGGGGCCCTTGGTCAGTTTAACTCCCTGAAGGGCACATTTCATAGATGCCACATGTTACATAAGTGAAAATGCTATTTAACTTCCTGGAGTCTCAGTTTTCTTGATAAAGCATCTGTTTCTTTGCTTAGCACTTAGTAACCATGGGTTAATAATAGCTCTGATGATACTATGTATTAAAAAATATACCTATAAATATAAGCGTGCTTGCATACTCAGTCACTTCAGCCATCTTCAACTATTTGCGACTCTATGGACTGTAGCCTGCCAGGCTCCTCTGCCCATGGGATCCTCCAGGCAAGTATACTGAAGTGGGTTGCCATTTCCTATTCCTTATTAATATATACGATATGGTCAATCAATTGGACAAAGACTAACTCTAAATTTCACTGTGAATAATACTTTGAACTATGGCTGGTGGTAAATAAATGTGCTACACATCTCATCCTCCAAGATCTGACTCAAGTGTCACCTTTTTGATGACTTTCTTAGCCACCACATCAAAACTAGTCATCTCTTCCTCTGTGTTCCCATAATGTAGTGATTCTCAATGTAACAAAGTAGATATGAGAATCTTTATGAAGGGTTTTGAAAAATAGTCCAAATTCATCATAGTTTGATTTTGAAAGCCATTTGAATATAATGTGAATAACAATTTTAATTTTCCAGATGATGACAGGCTAACTTTCTTGCTGATTATAAAACTCATATAAATGCCACACAAAATATTTTTTTAAATTTTTTACATGACTGCTTGAGCTCAAAAGAAATTCTCAGGGATGCAAAATGGAGAAGAAACGGAAAACTAGAGCAGTGAGCTTGTGAATTAGCTCTCAGCTGTTCTGTGGAGAGACCTAGGAACTGCTTTCCAGTGGTTGCTAGACTAGTCTAGTGGGTTGCTAGACTCAGAATCCTAGGGCTGGGGTTTTACTCCAATATGTCCAGGCTCTGGATCTATGCTATGTAAAAAAAATGAAACTGAACAGCAACACACACATTCACACACACACACACACACACACACACACACACATTCACACACACACTCAATACTCCTGCAGAGAAATACAGACCAGAAAATATTCCACTACCACCATCGCCATAGAAGGAGACAATAAGGAAGCTCCTTTTTCTTGACCTCGTCTCTGGGTGGGAAGTGGGTGAATCTCCCCTGAGAATGTGTAAATAAAGGCCTGATCCATTTTTTGGACAACTTACACATGATCTGTGACCTCCCATGCTTAGAAATTAACTTAGAATGAGGTCTAGGACCTCTTGGGTACCTAGAAGATGCAAATGTAAAATCCTTTCAGAAGATATGCCTTCCTTCCAAGGCTCACAGGATCTCCCAGACAAACTCTGCTGAAATGGAGTTTACCATCTAAAAGTACAAAATGCATGCAAAAACCATGCAATCTAAACAAAACTCAAGAGACTCAACAAAGAACTGATTAGTTTCCCCAGAACAACTAGAAAAATAAAGTTGTAAATGTAAAAGTCAAAAGATGTGTTACAGTACAGATTAGACACAGTGAAAAGAGAATTTGTGAACTAGAAGATGGATCTTTAGGGGAATTCCCTGGTGGTCCAGCAGTTTAGACACTGTGCTTCCAATGCAGGGGGCACAGCTTCAGTCCCTGGTTGGGGAACTAAATCCCACATGCCTCGAGGCGGCTTAGCCAAAAAAAAAAAAAAGTGTAGAAGAAGAATCTTTAGAAATTATACGGAATGAAGCATGGGAAAACAGGAAAAGGTGCTAAGAGAATATGAATATTCCATAAAACAGTTCCTAGAAGAACAGAATGGAGGAGAGCCAAAAGAGAATGGCTAGAATCTTATAGAAGTAATGAAGTACATGAATCATCAGGTCCAGAAAGGATAATGTGTCCAGGATAAAGCAGTAGAAATTAAATTTTTCTTCTGGGGTGATGAAAATGTTTTGCATCTTCATGGGTGGTGGTTATAAAGTTATATAAACAGAAGTGAATGAGCTAAACACTTCAGATTTGTGCATTCTACTCTGTAAATTTTACCTTTAAAAATAAAATGACTTAAATAATACTCTTCCAATTGACAGTTCTCGTTAACAATTTTCCCATCAACATTCCTGTGGTAGTTATGTATTGCGTTTTATATTAACCTTTGTCATCAGTATTTCATGATAATTCAGCTGGAAATTTTAATCATAGAGATTCTGATAATGCTATATTTAAAATGATAACCAACAAGGACCTACTATATAGCACATGGAACTCTTCTCAATGTTATGGGGCAGCCTGGATGGGAGGGGAGTTCGGGGGAAAAGAGACACATGTCTATGTGTGGCAGAGTCCCTTCACTGCTCACCTGAAACCATCACAACATTATTAATCGGCTGTACAGAATAAAATACAATATACAAATGCAAAATTAAAAAGTTTTTTTAAAAAAAAAGAATAAAGGTTTGGAAGTCTCTGTTCTCAAAAAAAGAAAGAAAGAAAAATGTACAGTGTAGGGGCTTCCCCAGTGGCTCGCTGGTAAGGAATCCATCTGCCAACGCAGGAGACATGGGTCTGATCCCTGATCCAGGATCTCCCGCGGCAGGGAGCAGAGCCACAGCTGCTGAGCCTGTGATCTGAAGCCCACGAGCCGCCACTACTGAAGCCCTCGCAGCCTGGAGCCCGTGCCCCACAGGAGAAGCCGCGGCAACGAGGGGCCGGGACACCGCAGCCGGAGAGCAGCCCCGCGTGCCGCAGCCAGAAAAAAGCCCACACAGCAACGCAGACCCAGCACAGCCAAAAACAAGCAAATAAAATAATAACCACCCTTTTAAAAAAATGTACAGTGTGTTTATAATCGTATACACTGCATTAGCAAAACTATTTCTGTTAAATTAGAACTTCCAGGTTGACTAGAAGTCATTGAGAACCAAATCCTCCATCCATAACTTCATGAGTCTGATGATGGAAAGAACTTCCCACAGACTAACTCCTGGCTCCATTTCCATCTTGTTTCTCCCCCACACCCGCATCCCAGGGTGCCAGGCACCACAGGGCATGTCCTCTCTCTCTCGACCCCTGTGTATCACGATGCAGAGTGATTGGCATAGTGGGCAGCAGGAATATTACTGGAAGTTGTCCTTATACCAGGACAACTGCCACCCACATAAACACATCCCACTAAATCCATGTTTAGTGTATCCCTAACTCAACTGCTCCTTACCCAGATCCCCAAATACCCGGAGCCATCTCCTTAGCACTCAGTGGAGGGGACATCTCCTCGGAAAGTGACGCAAGCCCTAACTATTGCAGTTGAAACCTCTTTTATAAATGTTATCAAAATATATGACCAGGTAAACATTCTGAAGGCTCGCCTCAGGGTCTTGGAAGAGGCCAATGTGCAGGAGGGAACACAAAGCTTAAACTCCTCAGGCTCCCAGTTACTCCACCTCTGGATGTGAGACAGACGGAAGTGAATGAACTCTCTTCAGTCATTCATTCCAAAATGCATAGTACTCTCCAGAGTTACTTATTCCTCACATATTCAGACAAAATACATATTAATATCTTTTATCCCTAAAAGAAAACATTGACAGAAAAATCACATTGATTTGAATATCTATTTTTTTATAGGAAATGAAAATTGAAACAGTGATTTCTGCTTATCATGGGCTCACTTAGTAAAGAATATAGTTTTTGTGCTGGAGAACGCTAAAGCTTATTAATGATTTCCAGATTTCAGCAGTTAAATCCTTACTCTTTCTCATATCTGATACTCACAGACACTTAAGTGTATTTAAGCATGTACCTGAGTATCGTTTATAATCCTGTTATAAACTAAAGTTAAAGCACTTTAGGAGGGAATACTAAACATCTCTGCAGAGAATGGCCGAATAGTACAGTCCTTTCTGAAACTATGCTGATGGGGCGCCTGTTTCCTATTCAGTTCAAATGCCAGGCAGTATGGCTGCTTCCTCTGTTCCCATGGAAACCTCAGCCTTGCTGAAGTTCAAGTTAATTTCTTACTGCCATCTGCCTGTTGAGCTACAGGGCTTTCTCTTAGCTAATATCATGCAGAGGCCTGTTAGGAGAACGAAGTTTACTTAGGAACTCCCTGGGCTGTTCCAACAGGAGGTCAAGATTGAAAACAGATCCAGCGGAACCTCAGTGCAGCATTCGCTAGAGGATGAAATGAGATAAAATATACTGCGTGAGGTTTTATTTAAAAATTAACCTATGTTTAATACCAACTGACTAGATGGGACATTAAAGAGTTCACTTTACATTGGACCAAGTTCGTGTCATGATTTCTCATCCCTTTAAACTCTAAAATTGCCACATTTCTATGTAAACTCAAATCAAAGGTTACAGACTGGTGACCAGTGAATCAGCTCTGGCCTGCTGACATGGTTTTTTGGCCCACACAGTGTTTTAAAACAAGGCTTGAATTATTTGCAAATTCTAGAAATTAGGAAGCCTCATGAGAGGGGGCAAAAAAAAGTGGATTTCCAACTTCTCTTTAAAAACCTTATAAGATGTGGCTGACTGCATCCCTGATATGGTCAAAGCCAAAGCGCAGTAACGGCCGGCCCTGGGAGGGGCGTGGCTCTCCCATCGGCCAGTCCCTGTCACTCCTTCCCCTTCCACACTTGCCTGCCTCATTCATTGGTAGTAGCTGTCAGGCCTCTATGACATGTGCATTCACAAGTCCTGCCTTAAATTCATGCAGTGCTCACTTCCTAACCCAGTCATGTACTGGTTCACAGAATACAGTATTTTTATCAGCCTAACACATAGCGTGGGGCTTCCCTGGAGGCTCAGTGGTAAAAAATCTGCCTGTCAATGCAGGACGCACAGGTTCGATCCCTGCATCTGGAAGGTCCCTGGATTGGGAAGATCCCCTGAAGAAGGAAATGGCAACCATTCCAGTATTCTTGCCTGGGAAATTCCATGGACAGAGGCAGCTGGCGGGCTGCAGTCCACGGGTCAGAAAGAGTCAGACATGACTCAGTCACTGAACAACAACACATAGGGTATCGAATAATCCATCCTTTTCACTCATCAATGATATCAGTCCCTTTAGTTTGCTTCTCTAGCTTAATTCTCTAGCAGAAATTACTTGATTTAAATAGTGTGCAATGCTGCCCAGCAAGTATCAAGCAGAAGACTGTTCTCTACCGAAGAATGGTTATTACTAATAATCAGCTGTATTTGTTATTTGCTTACTAAGTGGCGTCACTGTACTTTATAGCAACTCCATACAGAGTCATTATCATGTTCTGTGTTACAGATGAGAGAACTGAGGTTTAGAAGGATCAATAATCTGCCCAAAGTCATAACAGCTAATAGTTAATAAATTCCAGCTTCACTCAGTTCTTTCTGACTCTAGCGTCTGCACATTAAACCACTATGGTTTATTTATCCTCATTTTAGGTAAGTGTATTCACCGAGAGTTTCAATTATTCCTGTATTTCTAAATCTGTTTTTAGAATATGTTCAGAATGAAAAAAAAAATTCCGTGACACAATCCTTTTCTTCTAGGAATACAGAATTTCAATGAGAAGCATCACTGTTTTCGCAGGTTTTATTGTCTACACTCCTGGAGGAGGGCATGGCAGCCCACTGCAGTATTCTTGCCTGGAGAATCCCCATGGACAGAGGAGCCTGGCGGGCTGCAGTCCAAGGGGTCACAAAGAGTCAGACACGACTGAGCGACTAAGCACATTGCCTACACTGCCCACAAACAAATAAATATGCAATAATAAATGTTATTTATTATTATATGTTAAACATATAGCATACGTACAGTGTACATGTGTGTACAAATATGTTAAACATATGTACATATATGTTAAACACATAGCATAATATATGTTTCTTAGAGGGAAATAGAAAGACCTATGATAACGCATATCATTGAAACCAGGGATAGCTGGAAGAAAAAGTATGCACAAAGACATTTGGAAGTACATGAGAATATGGCGCTTTGGGAAAGTTGAAAGGAATTGGCCTGAGCAAAGAATAAGAAGAGGCATTTCACAAAAGGATGAGTACAACTGGCCAATAACGTGAAGGGATAACACTCTGAAATATTACCAGGTTTTTTTTTAATTTTATATTGGAGTATAGCCAATTAATAATGCTGTGATAATTTCAGATGGACAGCAAAGGGACTCAGCCATACTTATCCATGTATCTATTCTCCCTCAAAGTCCCCTCCCATCCAGGTTGCCACACAACAGTAAGCAGAGTTCCCTGAGCTGTACATTAGGTCCTTGTTGATAATCCATTTTAAATATAGCAGTGTGTACATGTCCATCTCAAACTCCCTAACTATCCCCCTCCCCTCATCTTCCTCCCCCTGGTAACCGTAAGTTCTTTCTCTAAGTCTGTGAGTCTGTTTCTGATTTATAAATAAGTTAATTCGTTTCATTTCTTTTTAGATTCCCCATATAAGGGATAGCATATGATGTCTCTATCTAGCAGGTGTTTTTAAATGGGTATTTTACTTTCTCCCTTTCTTCTCCCTTCCCAGCATCTCAACAGCTCAGAGTTCCATCCTGACGGCCTCAGGGAAGCGGTGGTGTGACTAGGCAGGCAGGTGGAGCCTCCAACAGCCTCAGGATCCCTCTCACATGCCAGCTTGTCACAGGGCAGCATAATGCCTGTGTCCCAAAGGGGGCCTCGGAAACGGCGGAGTGGGGCGTCAGAACTGAAATCTCTTGTACGGGCGTAAGGGGCACCTTGACATCTTTTTGTCTGATCCCTCAGGGACTGATGACCAAAGACTAAGTAGAAAGATAGCAATCTCATCCCAATAGATACTAGAGGGGAAGTGGCATCCCCAGTCAGCTGGATACCCCCAAAACTCACGCCAACACTCATACCTAACATCTTCACACTTAGTCTCCTGGAGTTCAACTGTGATCCTAGGGAAAAATGTGTGGACTGAGTTCCCATCTGCCCAGTGGAACGAGGCCCCAGAGACTGAGAAAACAGACTGAGCACAGAAAAATAAAGAAGCAGTGCCTTCTGCATGCCTGAACTGAGAAACGAGGGTCATAACAGTTTTTAGAAATCAGTAATAATCACAGAAACACATATTATAATAAAATTCCACTTGCTTTGCCTATCAGATTGACAAACGCTAAATAGGTTGGTAGTTACTTTTGTCAGATTGTAGCGGGACAGACATTCTCCCTGGTGAGAGAGTAAAACCAACATAAACACTCTTGACATACCCATTTTAGCACCACGGAACCATTGTAAGGAAATCACTGGACATGCACTCAATGCATAAAGAAGAAGACTCATTTCAATGTTGCTTATGATAGTGAATAATTGTGATATATCCAATAAAAGTAGAGTTATTAAGTAAATTATAATAAATTATTAAAGTGGGACAACACATAGCCATTAATAAAATTGAGATAGTTCTCTACTTACTGACATATCTGATGCTTATAATATATAGAGAGAAAAGCAAGTTTTCAAATAATGTGTATATTATGGTCAAATTCTTGTAACCATAGAATTTTACTTGCATAGAAAAAAATCTGTGAGGATACGCACCAATGTGTTAACAATGACTATCTTTGATTGATGTGATTATGAGTCATTTAAATGTTGTTTCCATCTGACTTCTCCGTGTCTTCTAACTGGTTTGAAATGGGCATGAATTACTTGTGTTACTATTTTCTTAATGCTATTTTAAAAAAGAAAGTAGCTGAGGATGATGATCACAGATAAAAATAAGGGTAAGAAATGGAGACGCGCCCAGGGATCAGATCAAGCAATCAAAGACCAGCATTTGTTCTGCCTTATACATCACATAGACATTTTTTTCCCACATCTCAGTAAACAACATAACTATAAACATGGCTGAGCCATTTCTCTCAACAGGCACCAAGAGACCTTTATAATTAATACTAGAGCCAATACCTTAACATTTTTATTATGGAAATGGTTAAATACAGATAACTTGTTTTCCCTTGACTACGTTGCCTAGGCAACAAAATATAGAGTGGCATGTCTTTAAGGTGATAATTATCTGCTCTCCATCCAATACACCACAATTATTACTTGTACTTCTGGTTCTCCTACTTTTATTCAGAGCCAGCCCAATAGGGCCCTATGGACTCCCAACAAAAAGGTAGTGATTTTTCAAGCAGCACCTGCTCCCCTGCTGGCCCTCTCCTCCCTGGAAAGAAGCTGCATTACATGTGATTCTAATGCCAATGTGATCTGCAAAACTTAATATCTGATACTAGGCTGAAGAATTGAAATCCAGGTGATTTCAAATATGTCTCCCCCAGCTGCTCCGTCCAATCCATACTGTTCTGTTGTAACTTGTCCCATCCTTTTTCTCGGTTTAACATTTGCACTGGTTTCCTAGGGCTGCTGTAGCAAATCACCACAAATGTGGGGCCTTACAACAACAAGAATTTATTCTTTCACAATTCTGGAGGCCAGAAGCCCAAAATCAAGGTATCAGGAAGGGGCTCTCCCTCCGAGGGCCCAGGCGAGACTCTGTCCTTGTCTCTCCCTTCTCAGGGCTTCCTGTTGTCCCTCGGTTGGGGGGGGCAGCACAACCTCTACTTCATCTTCACACGCCTCTCTCTCTCATTAATCTTCAATGAACATCTGTCAATGAATTTAAGACCCATCCTGAATCCAGCCTGCTCTCACCAACACTTCATTGCCTCTGTGAATAACCTTTTTCCTAATAAGGCCATATTCACAGGTACTAAAGGGTAGGATTTGGACATACTTGGCGGGGCGGTGGGGGTGTGTGGGGGGTGCACAATGCATCCTAGTGGGCTTCCCAGGTGGCGCTAGTGGTAAAAAAAAAACATGCCAACCAATGCAGAAGACATGAGAGATGTGGGTTCGATTCCTGGGTCAGGAAGGTGCCCTGGAAGAGGGCATGGCAACCTACTCCAGTATTCTTGCCTGGAGAATCCCATTGTCAGAGGAGCCTGGTGGGCTATAGTCCATGGGGCAAAGAGTCCATTGAGTCTAAAAGAGTTGGACATGGCGGTAGTGACTTAGCACACACATACGCAATGCAACCCAGTATGATGTCACACCCATATATGCACTTCTTTTTAGATGAGGAGCTAACTATCATTACAGCTAATGTTTATTGAGAACTTATTCAAGCATTATGTTTAGCATTTTACCAGCATTATCTCTATTAAGTTGCAAATATCTTTCCCCCATCCCACTCCTCCAATCCCCATATACAACACAAAATCCAGTTTCCATTATTTTGCCTTCTGGTAAGGAGAGTCGCATTTCAAACTTCCTGCAAAGGAATAAAGCAACAGCTTTCACAAGTGGGGAAAAATTGCTGCCCCTGGACAATCACTAGTATGACCCGTTTGGCCACTTTCTGAAGCTGTGCAGCTAGACTTACACGTGATTCTAATGCCAATGTGATCTGCAAAACTTAATATCTGATACTAGGCTGAAGAATTGATGCTTTTGAACTGTGGTGTAGAGAAGACTCTTGAGAGTCCCTTGGACTGCAAGGAGATCCAACCAGTCCATCCTAAAGGAAATCAGTCCTGAATATTCATTGGAAGGACTGATGCTGAAGCTGAAACTCCAATACTTTGGTCACCTGATGTAAAGAACTGATTCATTTGAAAAGACCCTGATGCTGGGAAAGATTGAAAGCGGGAGGAGAAGGGGACGACATAGGATGAGGTGGTTGGATGGCATCACCAACTCAATGGACATGAGTTTGAGTAAACTCCAGGAGTTGGTGATGGACAGGGAGGCCTGGCGTGCTGCAGTCCACGGGGTCACAAAGAATTGAACACGACTGAGTGATTGAACTGAGGCTCTTTTTAGGGCTATAATCTCTATCTGCTTCTCAATATATTTCAAGTGCGTGTGTCAAACTACAACATCATAATGCATGCTGTTTCTTTTTTCCAAAATTTTGTTTTGAAAAATTTCAAACACACACCAGAATTGAAAGAATTTTACAACACCCATATCCTCACTACCTGAAAGATACACTGACATTTTACTTTTCTTGCTTTGTTCTGTAATTAGCCAACCATCTATCTGATCTATCTATGAATCCATCTTATTTTTTCTCCCCAGTACTTCAGCATGCATATCATTGAATCAGAGCAGAACACAGGGTCTTCAATCGCAGACAGATCCCTTCAAAAAAGACAAAGGTAAGAGGTTAGCTGAGCATACCCAGGTTCTTCTTCCAGTGAACCAATGAAGTTGCTCAGTTGAGTCCTATGCTTTGCGACCCCATGGACTATATAGCCTACCAGGCTCCTCCATCCATGGAATTTTCCAGGCCAGAATACTGGAGTGGGTTGCCATTGCCTCCTCCAGGGGATCTTCCCTACCCAGGGATTGAACCCAGGTCTCCCGCATTACAGGCTGTCACTTTACAGTCTCAGCCACCAGGGAAGCCCCAGTTTCTTCTTGCACACTGCCAATTAAACCAGGTCCTCCTTTTTCTGTGGGCAACAGTAAGAAGTGGCAAGAGAGGCCAAGGCTGTGACAGCAGGAATTTCTCTCTGCAAGGAAACAGAAGGAATGGGAAATAAATCCCCTTACAAAGAGTACACTGAGCGATTTAGTGGATGGGCATCTTCTGCAGCATCCAAATAATAAACACATCAGTCTTCCTCTTTTTTTAGAGGTAAAGAATCTGCCTGCAACGCAGGAGATGCAGGTTTGATTCCTGTAGGGAAGATCCCCTGGAGAAGGAAATGGCATCCCTCTCCAGCATCCTTGCCTGTAGAATCCCATAGACAGAGGAGCCTGGAGGGCTCCATAATGTCCGTAAGGTTGCAAGAGTCAGACATAATTGAGTTACTGAGCACACACACACACAATAGCGGATTAACAATGTGATAGTTTCTGGTGAACAGTGAAGGGACTCAGCCCTACATATACATGTATCCACTCTCCCCCAAACTCCCCTCCCCTCCAAGCTGCCACATAACATTGGGTAGAGTTTCCTGTGCTATGCAGGAGGTCCTTGTTGGTTATCCATTTTATATGTAACACTGTGTACGTCCCAAACTCCCTAACTGTCCCTTCCCCCAACCCTGCCCTCCACAACCATAAGTTCATTCTCTGTGAGCCTATTTCTGGTTTGTAAATAAGCTCATTGGTATCATCTCTTTTTAGATTCCAAATATAATGGATATATGATGTTTCTCTTTCTCAACACAACAGTCTCCTGGTGTTCCTCACCCTCATACCTTGCAGCAGTTTGGACTTCAGTGGCTCTAGTGTCTTCCGTTTCTCACAGTTCTCCTGTGACTACATCCATTTCTGTTTCTCTCCGTTTTTTTTTCTCTCCGTTTTTATTTGCCCATCACTCTCATTCTCTCACACTCCAGAAGCTCTCCGAGCAAAGAGGTTTACAGCCGCCCATGGTGACGGACTTTACATCCCAAAAGAATCACTTATGTTTAGCTCCAAGCTAAAAAATTTCAGGAAAGGGCTGAAATTGGTCCACATTGGACCACATGTCTATTTTGGACCAAGCACTGGGCCAAGAGGCTGTGTGTCAACCCCTGTGTTCAAAGGGATGAAGTCCACTATAGAAAGCAGTTAGGATGCTGGGCCTCACTAGAAACACAAGGGAATTCCAGCATCCTAACTCTAATTTCACTCTTTTACCCCGAGGGCCACTCTGTCTATTAACTTCATTAAAAGTTGAAACTCCTGCGATGTTATAGTGAGAAAATCTCTTTAGCAAACATTTTTTACATTGTGACTTTGGTAGGGGGGCAGTGATCGTTTTTTAAGGATTTGTTTCAGTTGAGTGATTAGTGAAAAATTAATATGCTTTCATATCAAAGAATACTCATAGTTTTTATTCAGACCAATCTTGAAAGTTTTTATTCTTAAAATTTTCATTGAGTAACATTAAAAACTTTAAGGAAGAATTCAAATGTCTAAAGAACTTGGTATGAAGGAGAGAATAAACTGTTTAACCTCTGTTTAACCTTCTCTAGAATGTTTGTTTAAACATTCTGCCAATGTTGATATGATTCACCCAAGAATGTAACTCAGGTTATGTACAGTTAGATAAAATTTATTTACAGATCTGCAGAATTTTGGTTACATCTATAACAAACTTTCAGAAAACTGAATGTGCAATTGCTTTAATCAAATAGGGTCAACATGTAAAAGTAAGAACAAAACTGATACAATTCCAATCCTTAACAAGGACTTTGTTTTTCCAGCTCAGAGATTTGACCAGTAGCCAAACAAAGAGATATCAGAACAAATAACACAAGTCTAGTGTCTCATATCAAAATCTCACCCATTTCTCTAACTTTAATATCAATAATCTATTCCATCAAAATCAAACCAACCAAAAAACTCATTTTTGGGGGTGGGGGGAGGGAAGCTCAAGAAAAAGAAGATATATACATACTTATGGCTAATTAGTATTGTACAAAAGAAACCAACAAACATTGTAAAGCAATTATCCTCCAATTAAAAAAAATAAGTACATAATAAAATAAAACTTTCTCTTTCCCAAGCGGGGGATAAAACATTTTCTTTTGCAAAATCTACAATCTTCTTTTATGAAGTGTTAACAGAACTAAAATTTTAGGACTCATCTTTCCCAGCACATGGGTTTTAAAACCTCAAATACTTTTTTGTACCTTTTTTTCAAAGTACAAGGACTCAGTCCTACAAGGAATTGGAACTTGGGTAAAAATGTACTCTAAAATTCAGTCAAAGAAAGAAATGAAGTATCAAATGGCTCCCCTGTAAGATAGCTTCAGATAGTCAGTTTAGAATTATTTCAGAGATGCTGAGTAAATGCTGACTTGATTCTAAGCCAAATGCTGGGACTTCACTGGTGGTCCAGGGGTTAAGAATTCACATTTCCGCTGCAGTGAGCACAGGTTTGATCCCTGGTTGTCCCGGGGAACTAAGATCCCACATGCCCCACAGCATGTCCAATAAATAAAGAAGTAAAAAAATAAAGTAAAATAAGAGAAAATCCCTCTTTCTTTTTTTAAAAAAATGCCCTGGGGACTCCCAGGTTGATTTCCAGAGTCCTCCGTAGCACTGTGATTAGACCCTTTCTGAGACTCTTTCCATTAATGCTCTGCTGCTGCCTTGCAGACCGCCTATCTGCCAGGGGAAACCCTGCCTATCAGTCCAAAAGGCCTGGGTGGGGTGTCACCACGACTGAGCTAGCCTGCTTCCATGGATCCTTTAGAAGAGAAGATAGATGAACTGGACAGTTGAAACATAACAGGAAAGCAGTTTCTCCAGGTTCCTGTACCAGGAAACAGCGTCTAGTGCCAGGACTCTAACTCCAATGCCAAGACCACAGTCATATGGAAGTTGACATTCTGTGTTTAATTCTACTGCTACTAAAGAAATAATGCTTTGCAAAAAGCCATGATGTCTACAGGGCATCCTGTTCGGCATAGAGCCTTGAGCAAACACAGAAACCTTTGTCCCTGCTTCTGTCAAATGGTGGACAAAGACTACCAGTCTTAATTCTCTTCCCGTTCTCATCTTCTCAATAAATCCTTTTTTAAAAAATGGAAAATTAAAAGTAATACATTAGAACATTGGTACCACTGCGCCAGACTAGAGGGCAAGCCATTCAGGCCAATATTTTGGCTTTTTAAGAGTGAAGATTGACTATTTTAAGGAACAGTGTTGTTGCCCTTCATGATCTAAGCCCAAAAAGTATTGCTAGGTCTCAAATATCTCTAATTGCTCTTAATTACAGCCTACAAATCCTTGTAGACCTAACTCAGGCATATAACACACCTTTCACTGAGACAGATTATCATGGATCACACATAGTCATCACGCAGCATTTGAAGAGCTAACTCCTGAAGTTTCTGCTTCTTTTATTTCCTCCTCTTCAATTCTCCTTGAACATCCTTCAATTTTTCTTTTTTCTTTTTTTCGCTTAACCTTTTCTTGGACTGATGATCACCTCTTTTGGTTTCTAACCCAAAGTTCTGTTTCTTGCTTTGGAAACACTTATGTCCCTCAGACAGTTCTTTATCACAAACTTGATGTTGGGAGCCACGTTAAATATTTACATCACCGCTTCACCCAGGCAAGTCACAAAGAGTATGACGGCCTACCTTCAAGACGTACTCTTTGGTGGGTAAGGCGTTCCCCATAGTAGGGGCCCCTCCCCTTTATATTGCAGCACTTTTCCTTATTCACAGCAAACCACTTGGTTCAAGCATCTAAGCCTATAGTTTCCAACGCGCATATTAGAATCAAGTGAGACATTTTAAAGACCTACCTATACCTGTGTCTCACCCCCAGAGTCTAGCTTAATGAATGGAGGTTGCAACAGGGATTCTTCAAAGGTTCCAAAGTTGAGAACTCTTAGATTTGGAGCATACATTTCAGTTCAAGGCAACTTAACCTTCTCCACATCTGTCTTTACTGACTGAAAAATTTAAATCTTTTTAGTATGACTTCTTACAGAATTCTATCCTCTTGATTATTTTAACTGCTGCTCTCAAGTCACTAAGTTTGTGATGTTAATTTGGACAGGTGAAAAGAATAATTGATACCACCTGCAAGTCACAGCAGCTAGAAGCCAAGTGGATGGAAACAATCATATCGTAAGCTTCTCAAAGAAAGGGACATGCCTTATCCATCTTTGTATTTCCACAGCATCCACCACGGTACTTTGATCAAAGTACATGCCTAATACATATTTAGGAGGGAATGTAGGATAACCTGTATATAGGATCTGCTTCCAATTTTTGAAATATCTGTAATGTGTATGATGTGCATGTAGTTGGAAAATACATCATTTGGTGGGGAGCAACCAGAGTTTTTTCAATTGGCTCACTTTTTTAGCAGATATATTGGGGTATAAATCACATACCATACAACTGACCCTTTTAAAGTGTACAACTCAATGATTTCTCGTATATTCAGAAGGTTATGTAACCAACACTGCAATCAATTTTAAAACATTCATCACCTTCAAAAGGAACCCCAGCCCTATTAGCAGCTACTCCCCATTCCTCTCCAATCCCTTCTCCTCAGACCTAGGCAACCACTAATACACTTTATGTCTCTATAGATTTTCCTGTTCTGGACATTCATATAAATGGAATCAGACAATACTTGGTTTTGTATGTCAAGCTTTTTTCACTTCGTATAAATGCTTCCAAGTTTCAATCATGTTGCAGCATGTACCAGCACACCATTCATTTTTATTGCTACATAATATTCTGTTGTATGAATATAAAGTATTTTATTCATCCATTCATCAGCTGATGGCATTTTTTATTTTCACTATTGACTAGCACGAATAATGCTGGTATGAACATTTATTTTTGTATGGACCTACATTTTTACTTCTCTTGGGTGCACACACAGGAGAATTGCTGGGTCACATGGTAACTACATTTAACCTTTTGAGAAACTGCAAAATTGTTTTTCAAATTGGCTGCACCATATCACATGGTCACAGTCTATGCTACCCTCCTCCTACCCTCCATTCAAGCAGTTAGACCTTTCTTCTATTGCTTCAGGGAAGGATGTAACCAGCAGAAAGGAAAACCAAAGGAGTGTTCCTGACTTTCATTTGCAAAAGCATACACCCTTAGGGGACCAGTAAAGACCAGCAGGACAGACAAAAGGATGAGACACAGGACTTCTGTCACTCCACTCCACCCCATCCTCAACAAGAAGTTTCATCCTCAAAGAAGTTTCCTCCAGGATGACACCACCCTTATGGCAGAAAGAGGAACTAAAGAGCCTCTTGATGAAGGTGAAAGAGGAGAGTGAAAAAGCCAGCTTGAAACTCAACATTCAAAAAAACGAAGATCATGTCATCCAGTTCCATCACTTCGTGGCAAATAGATGAGGAAACAATGGAAACAGTGACAAACTTTATTTTCTTGGGCTCCAAAATCACTGCAGATGGTGACTGTGAGGCTGCGCCATGACAGGCAGCCTAGATTAGGAGTAGGCCTGGTTTTCCATGGTAACATGATTATCAGGCCACCTGGAGCCAGCCAATCAATATGCACCCAGTAAGGAAAAGGGAACCTATCAGGGGAAAGCTGAAAAGCCTGCGAACGCCCAAGTTTGAAAAAAGCCCGCGAAGGTTTGAGCCAATAAGATTACTTTGCAAACATGTAACCAATCCACTTAAGCCAGCTACCAACTGCTTATGCTCACCTTATAAATTGGGTAACAGCTCGGGCTCAGCGCTTTCTGACCCTGCACCACTGCGTTGGTTGCGGCAGTGAGCCCTGACTCGAGCCAGCAATAAACTTCCCTTTTTTGCGAGTTGCATTGTCTTGGAAGCCTTCTCTCTTCCCGCTCAGGGATTTGGACATCGGGCATAACAGTGACTGCAGCCATGAAATTAAAAGACATTTGCTCCCTGGAAGAAAAACTATGGCAAACCTAGGTAGGCAACATACTAAAAAGCAGACATTACTTTACCAACAAATGTCCGTATAGTCAAAGCCATGGTTTTTCCAGTAGTCATGTATGGATGTGAGAGTTGGACCATAAAGAAAACTGAGCACCTAAGAATTGATGCTTTTGAACTGTGGTATTGGAGAGGACTCTTGAGAGTCCCTTGGACAGCAAGGAGATCAAACCAGTCAATCCAGAAGGAAATCAGTCCTGAATATTAATTGGAAGGACTGATGCTGAAGCTGAAGCTCCAATACTTTGGCCACCTGATGAAAAAAGCTAACTCATTGGAAAAGACCCTGATGCTGGGAGGGATTGGGGGCAGGAGGAAAAGGGAGTGACAGACGATGAGATGGTTGGACGGCATGACCGACTCAATGAACATGAGTTTGAGCAAGCTCCAGGAGTTGGTGATGGACAGGGGAAATACTGGAGTCAGTTGCCATTTCCTTCTCCAGGATATCTCCTGACCCAGGGATCAAACTCAGGTCTCCTGCGTGGCAGGCAGGTTCCTTACCGTCTGATGAGAGAGCCCCAAACTGAGGAAGACTCAGTTCCCAACAGCATTTCAAAATACAAGCTCAAAGGTAAAGTTCAGTTGTGTTTGGGTAACGTGAAGAAAACTGTGGTTCTGAGTTAAACGCTGAGATGAGTGGGCTTCTCAGGTGGCACCATTGGTAAGGAATCTGCCTGACAACGCAGGACATATAATAGATGTCGGTGTGACCCCTGGGTCAGGAAGATCCCCTGGACAAGGGGATCCCCACTCTAGTATTCCTGCCTGGAGAATCCCATGGACAAAAGAACCTGGTGGGCTACAGTCTACAAGGTCGCAGAGTCGGACACGACTGAAGTGACTTAGCGCACACACACACACTGAGATGGGTACCCACCACATAAGACTGGAAGAAAGATTGAAAAGTCAATGTCCTATAAATATATGAAACAACTCACTGCTGACAATAGCCTGTGCAGCCAGGGTGTGGGACAGAGGGAATTCCTCTGAACTGCTGGTTATGATCAATGAGATCTACCACTTTGGAGAGCAGCTCAGCAGGAGTGAGTCAAATTGAACCCTGTAACCCAGTAATTGCTTTCCTCCGTTTGTAACCGAGAAATCTCTTGCACAGGTGTGCCAAAAGAGATGCAAAATACAAAAAATGCTCACCATAACATTATATTGGCTAAAACAAAAATTTACAGAGAAGCTAAAAGTCCATCAACAGGAGACTAGATGAATGAACCCTGCCGTGTGCATTCAAAGGAATACTATATAGTCCTTTCCCCCCAAATGTGATTCCTCACCAGTCTCATTGGCTCCACCTGAGAATTCCCCAACCAGACCAACCCAACCAGAATCTGTATTTTAACAAGATCCCCTGGTGATTATTGTGCTTGTTAAAGTGTGAGAAGTGCTGTTCTAGACAGCTAAATGAATGAACTAGGGCTGTTTGTGCCAGCCTGGATAACTCTTCAAAGCATAATATTCAGAGAAAAAATATGCAAGTTGCCAAAATGTAGTATAGCATGATGCCATTTAAATAAACTATGAAAACATAAGTGGTAATGCTATATATTTTTATGAGTATATTCATATGTACTAGGCATTAGGGCATGCAGAAAATTTTATAAATACTGAATCTGGATGCTGGTTACCTCTGGAGGGAAAGGGAGAGGGTCAGCAAGCTACAGAGGAGATGACTTCAGCTGCAATTATAATGATGACTTGTTCTTGAGCTCCTTGGCGAGTACCCTTGAGTTTCTTTCATCTATTTTTACAGGTCCCAAAATTTCATTTGAATAAGAAGCTTTTTAAAAATGGTATTCACTGGGAAGACCCAGAGGAATCGGGTGGAGAGGGAGGTGGGAGGGGGGATCGGGATGGGGAGTACATGTAACTCCATGGCTGATTCACGTCAATGTATGACAAAACCCACTGCAATGTTGTGAAGTAATTAGCCTCCAACTAATAAAAATAAATGAAAAAAAAAAAGAATAGATTACGGAAAATAGCTTTGCATTCACCTAGGTCATAAAATGTCAATAGGCCCCAAGGCCAGAAGATAATGTACAAGACCCTCATAAACAAAGAAGTATGCAGAAAACACCCTGGTTTCGTGAAGAACAAGCTGATGTAATGTTAAACTATCTTCCCCTTAGAAATGTACTAATTTAGGGTATAAAAGCCACGGTAAAAAAATAAAGCATTGCCAGACTCTGCCAGACCCTGCAAAAAATAAAAATAAAAATAAATAAAAATGGTGTTTATATCTGGGTGGGTCATGTTTAGTTTTTTCTGAATATTTTAAATATTTTCCAAATGTTTACAATGATTATGCATTGCTTATATGGTCTAAAAGTCTATCCTGAAAGTAATGCTGAATTCTTTGTTTTTGATGAACTAGTCATCTTTTCACTTCAAACATCAAGTGAATTGCCAGTCTTATGGCTTTCTAGCCACTTCCTCCCATCTCCTACGTCACACCTTACTTTAACACACACATTGGGGTTCAGGAATCACTGATACCCAAAGATCTACCCAGAGTGATGGCTGACACATCGAGATGGAAGAGGATTCTGAATTGGAACTCTGGTGGCGGTTCTGCCTTTGTCACCTGAAGCAGCGTGGAATCTGGAAAAACATTTCATTTCTCGGGGCCTCTCTTTTCTTTAAAGTGGGGATAATAATCATGCCTGGTTTATCTTACAGAAGAAAAAAGGAGCAGGAAACTAGTTTTGAGTTTTACAATGCTTTGGGAAAGTCAAGTTCTTCCTCAACTACTCAACTCCATGTATTAGTCACCAGTCCTGGACTGCCGGGAGGTCACCGTAGCTATTCCTTTCAAGAGGGTTCCTAGCCTTCATTCCCTGCCTGGTTGGTGGGGTGGTCTATGGGGCTGCTCCCCAAATTTTCCTGGCTTCCCCCCTTTCTGGGCACACGGTAGGACTGCACTTTCCTGCCTTCTTGGAATTGGATATGGTCACATGGCTTGGTCTCTCCAGTAAACTTGGAGCACCAGTGATATGTGTCCCTTCCAAGAAAAAAACTTGCAGAGTGGTTTGGGGGCTCACCATCTCACTTTCCAATCACCACTCTACAGGGTGATGTGGAAACACCAGATGAGGTGGCCGCAGAGCTCTTGCACCTCTGACTGACCAAGATGAGCCGATATATACATACCTAGTAAACTTGTAATGGTGAGGACCTGAGATTTGGAGACTAAGTCTAGCCTGACAGATGTGATGGCCAAGGGGAAGTGCTATGTAACACAGGGAACTCAATACAGTACTCAGCACCAACCTGGGGGGCTGGGGGTGGGGGGAGGTCGGGAGGAGGTTCAAGAAGAAGGGGTCATATGCATCCTTGTGGCTGGGTCATGTTGCTGTATGGCCAAAGTCAATAATATCGTAAAGCAATTATCCTCCACTCAAAAAGAAATTTTAAAAAAAGAACCTAATACATGGGGGGAGAAAAAAGAAAAGAATGGATGACAATGACACAATTCTTCATCAGAAATAAAAGTAACAGGGGTATAACAGGATGTGGATTCATGATTCCCCTTCAGTTACTCCCTCTGTGACTCAGTAGAGCCTTTCGTTCGCATTTAAGACCAGGACAACAATTTTCAGGCTCTTTTCGACCCTTGCAAAGAAGTGCTCCTATCTCTTTCAGAGAGGGTTTTACACCCTGTAATAAATGGCCAGGTCAAGGATTGGCATGACAGCTATTAAAGCTGTTTGCCAAATATTTCTTGTTTTCCTCCTTTCCAGGAATATGGTAAGATTGTACCTCCTATTCCTCTTGGCATTGGGTGGGGTCATGTAACTAATTTGAGGCAATGAGTTATGACCAATTAGTTACCAGTGTAAAATCCTCCAGTTTTTCCCTCTGGTCTGGTGACCCACAGTGTGAGAGAAGGCAGCCGCTCCATCACCAGATCCTAGGTATGATGAGTCAAGCCCTCTTGCCCAGCCCAAACTGGACATGTAATATTACATGAAAAATTGTTTTAAGCCACTGAGATTGTGGGCTTGTTTGTTCAGAAAGCAAAACCTAGCCTTTTCTGCCTGACACAGGCAGAAATTCTGAGATAAAGTTACTGCTTCCTTTGAAATGATCACAACCACCATGACTCTCAAATGAAGTCATGCATTCCTCTCCATAAACCAGCCAACTGAACAAAAAATGAAACAGAAGAGAACACCAAGTCCTCCAAAGCTTTATAAATGGAGCTGTAGTCCTCGGAGGGCAGAGCGCCCACCCCCGCCCCCTGCTCCTTCTGCAAGCCTTAGGTCTCTTCCACAGGTACCATCTCACCTGCGGCTTGATCACAGGGGCATCTCTGAAGCTGGGGACACAGAGCTCAAGAAAGAATGTTGCTCTTCCTCCAGCTTCCGGTTCCAAGGCTGAGTTCCCAGATGTGAGTTAGCAAGTGAATTTTCCTTATTCTTTTTTTTTATTATTATTGAGATAGAGTTGACATTTAGCATATTAGTTCCGGGTATATACAACATCATGATTTGATACGTGTGTTAATCGCTCAGTTGTGTCCGACTCTTTGCGACCCCACGGACTATAGCCCACCAGGCTCTTTGGTCCATGGAATTCTCCAGGCAAGAACACTGCAGTGGGTTTGACATTTCCTTCTCCAATGATTTGATATATGTATATACTATGAAATGGTCACCACAATAAGTTCAATTAACATCTATTCCCAAGCATAGTTACAATTCTGTGTGTGTGATAAAAACTTTTAAGACCTACTCTCTTAGCAATACGCAGTACAGTATGGTTAACTGTAGCCCTCACGCTGTAAGTTACATCCCCACGACTTACTTATTTTATAACTGGCAGTTTTCACCTTTTGACCCTCTTCATCCATTTTGCTCACCCTTTATCCCTGACTGGCAACCACCAATCTGTTCTCTGTATCTATAAGTTGGGGGGTTTTTTGTATTTGTTTTGTTCTTTTTTAGATTCTACATGTAAGACTATACAGTATTTGTCTTTGTCTATCAGGCTATTTAACTTAACATATTGTCTTCAAGATCCTTCCATGTTGGATTCCCCTTGTTATGGCTGAATAAATATCCCATTGTATATATCCACCACATCTTCTTTATCCATTCATCCTTTAATGGACACTCAGGTTGTGTCCATGTCTTGGCTATTATAAATAGTGCTTCAGTGAACATGGCGGTGCATATATCTTTTCGAGTTAAGTTTTTGTTTCCTTTGGATAAATACCTAGAAGTGGGCATTGTTGGATCATACAGTCTATATTTAATTATACATAGTTCTATATTTAATTTTTTGAGGAATCACCATTTTCCCTGGTGGCTATACCAATTTACATTTCCACAACAGTGCATAAGGGTTCCCCTTTCTCCACAGCAAATGAATAGTTAAGGTCTGTTAGTGCTCATGAGCTTTTCTGATCTCTTTCACAGTATTTACCACTTACTCATTATTCCACACTTACATGTTTTCTTATAAAGGTGTTTGTCCTTCTGAGAAAAAGGGGGAAAAAAAAAACACCTAATGGAGTCAGGTGATCTGTTGCAGGTGAATAGCTGTTATAACTTTGACCTTGGAATCCCCTTAACAGGCTCTTTTTTTTTTTTTTTTTTTTAGTTGCCTGTGGAAAGTACTTTATTTCACATGCTTGGAAGAATACCTGAAGAATTACTCATCCCATCAACTAAGGCTTTCAACTCAACCTGAAATACTTTTACCTCAGCCTTTATTTGGTTTTGTTTCTGAGACAACATCTCCGGAACTCTTGATTCATTGCCAAGCACATTCAAACTTTACTGATCCATGAATTTTTAAAAACATTTATTTATAAGTGTTTTCATTTGATTAAGGAGATAAAGAATGTTAATCACCAAAGAATATCCATCCATAGCAGGAGAAATATTTTGAAGTTGATGTTCAGATGTTGACACAAGAGGTAAAGGAAATGGTTTGCAGATTTTTAGAAACTTAACTGAATAGCTACATCGAGAAAAGAGAGAGGCCCCTCCAGATGAGGCTGTGGTGGGCATAGTCAGTTGTCAGAAGAAGCGAGGCTACTGTAAAGTACTTGAGATCTGGAATTCAAGTAGATTTGTGGTTCTTTCTTCTGCCTTCCCTCCCTCCTTCAGCTAAGTTACTCCACTCAACCACCTAGCCCCCTGCTAAATGTTGTTCCCTCAGCAAACCAGCCCTGAATCCTAATAGGCAGGCCCTTCATACTGTCTCTTATAGAGCTCTGTATACATCCATCCTAACTACATAATGACCACTGAACAAGCATTCTATAACTGCTCATTAAGTCTCCTCCATTACATTATAAGCTCTGTGACAGCAGTGATCACCTATGTATTGTTTGCCACTATTCCAGGACCAACTTAAAAACTCAACAAATATTCATCAAATGCGTTTCATGTGCCAGGTAGTGTACTAGTGGCTTGAGATGCTTGGTGAACAAAACAAAGATTCCTGACCTGATGAAACTTACATTCAAGAGTAAGACATCAAACAAACAAAAAAAAGAGTAAGACATCAAACAAAAGATGATTAACATAACAAAGTATATGACATATTAAAAGATGAAAAGCGCCATGGAAAAAAGAGCAAGGTCAGGAAGGGAAGCTGCTTGCAGTGTTGAATAGGGTGGTCAGTCTATTGAGAAGGTGGGATTTGAGCAGGACTTGGAGGAGGGAAGGAAGTTGGCCAAATGGATACCTGGTTAAGAGTGTTACTGGCCAAGTGTTGAGTAGAGTACATTCTTTAAGGCAGTGGGTGGTGCCTGCTTTGTTCTAAAAACAGCAAAAGGCCAGTGGGACTAGAATGGAGTAAACAAAAGGGACTTCCCTGGTGGTCCAGTGGCTAAGACCCCAATGCTCCCAATGCAGGAAGCTCAGGTTTGATCTCTGGTCAGGGAACCAGATCCCACATGCCACAACTAAGATTTTGCATGCCACATCTAAAGATCTCTCATGCTGCAAAAAGACCCAGCCAACCAAGATCTGATGCAGACAAATAAATAAAAGTAAACATTTATTTCTTTAAAAAAGAGAGAAAGCAAGAGAGCCGAAGGTAAGGCCAGAAATGCTCAGTAAATGTTTGTCAAGAAAATGAATGAAAAAGCAAACACTTGTTTTTGTTTTTTGTTTTTTTTTGCAAACACTTGTTTTTAAAATGTGCTTCACAGGATTTTCACGTGCTTTACAGGATTTTTACATGCTTTGCATATTTACCTATAGGTGAGAAAAGTCTCTAGATTCATCTAGTCCACAAACTGTAATCTCACGTCTATGCAGACTCTAGAAGGCACTGTGTCCTTCCATTGCCAAAGAGGAAACATCTGGCTGTGTCAAGAGACGGCCCTGGGTCCTCTCAACCCTAAGTCCCTGAAGCTGGATTCACACAGCAGAGTCTGAAGCTAAGCAGATAAAGTTGATTCTATGGCTCCACTCAGAAGGATGTGGTGCTGACAGGCCACTCCACCTTCAAGGCTGACGTGATGGGAACCAAAGTGAGACGGAGGAACCACAAAGCGTTCAAAGAGGCCGAGAAGTTTATCTCACTCAGCACATTGAGTAGATGGAGGTAGAAAGGAAAATGGGCTCTTTGTGAACAAATGGCTTCCCCTCACTGAATCTCCCTTTCTGAAAAGGTTCTGAAATCCACATACATTAATGGGATGTATCAGTGGTTTCCAAGCACCACTGCAGGAGCTGTTGTGGAGGAGCCTGGCTCACTCTGTCAGAATCTCCTGGGAAGTTTTCTCACAGTCTGGATCCTGGGAGATTATCTTTGGAAGAGCTGAATCAGTGGGTCCAGGTTGAGTCAGGAATTGGTACTTTTAAGAGCTTCCCAAGATATTATCATGGGCTTCCCAGGCTGGAATCCTCCAGCCAAGCAGGAGATGCAGGTTTGATCCCTGGGTCAGGAAGATTCCCTGGAGAAGGAAATTGCAACCCAATCCAGTATTTTCGACTGGGAAATTCCATGGACAAAGGAGTCTGGTGGGTTACAGTTCATGGGGTTGCAAAGAATTGGACACAACTGAGCACTTAGCAGTAGAAGCAAGAAATTGTCATAGCAGCCACGGTTGAGCAACACTGCTGTAGTGTTCTGATCACAGACCTTCATTGGGCCAGAAAACAGCTCTTGCTAATGGTGTAGGCCTCTAGTGCTGGAACTGCAGGCATCTGTGATCAAAAGAAGTTCTTATGTTGAGGTAATAGGCATGAGAAGGCTGCTTAGAATTTCTGTAATCACAGGCCTGAAAGGCCATCCTCACTGAGCAAATGTCCCAAGGGACAGCAATGGCAGAATCCGTCCTCTTCCCGTGCATCTCCTTGCCCCTGCCAGCAAGTTTTTCCAATGAGGTTATGGGTTTAAAAGCAGTTAAAATTTTTTGTGCTTATTGATAACATTTTAACAGGAGAAATGGGAAGTTTTGGAATCTCAGAATTTCTACACATATTCTAGTAAGAGGTGGTGAGGAAGATGGGCCAGGGCACCAGTCGCCAAGATGGCCCTCAAGGATTTGTAGCTCCTTGGGTAGTCTCATTTCCCCATGCTAGGGTTAATCCATGTGGACAATAGCATACAGCAGCAGTGATGGTATATTACTTCTACACTTAGGTTATTTTAAAAAACAACCCTGTGGCTTTCGTCTTGGACTCTCTTTCTCCCCAGCTCTCTTGCTCTGGGGGAAGCCAGCGGCCATGTTGTCAGGATACTCGGGCATCCCGTGGAAACGGCCACATTAGGAGGAACTGAGGGTCCAACCAATAGCTGATGAGGAACGGGGCCTGTCAATCAGGCGAATGAGGGGGGAAGTGGGTCCTCCAGCCGCCGTCAGGCTTTCAGATGACGAAAGCCCCAGTCAACAGTTTGAGTGCAACCTCATGAGTCACTCAGAGCCAGAACTACCCGGCTAACTCACCTCTGGCTTTCTGACCCTCAGAAACCATGTGAGATAACGTTTGTTGTTTTAAGCTACAAAGTTTTGGAATAATTGTTATATAGCAGTAGATAATATTATACAACAATGATTTCACAGATCATCAGAAAATTATTCATGTAATCCCAACTTAGACTTATTTCCAATTAAATCATAGAGCATTTCCATAAACTTTTATTGGAAGTATAATATGTATATACATATATATGTAAAAAATAGTATACAAATCCTAAAAGAATGCATTCCTTTATGGCGATGCAGTTTTGATGCCTGGGTCAGGAAGATCCCCTGGAGGAGGGCATGGCAACCCACTCCATTATTCTTGCCTGGAGAATCCCACAGACAGAGGAGCCTGGAGGACTGCAGTCCATGTGGTCGCAAAGATTCAGACACGACTGAAGTGACTTAGCACAATGCATGCATATCAGAAAATAAAATATTACCAAATCCCAGAAGCCTCTTCAGACCCTCTTCCAGTTACATAGTCACCTTAAAGGTAACCCAGCATAGAACACGGAATAGTTTTGCCTGTTTTTGAACTTTATATGAATGAATTCATATAATATATACATTTTTGTCTGTCTTCTTGAGCTTACCATGTTAGTGAGATTCATCCACGTTGCTTTGGGTATTGAAAGTATTTGTTGAATTGGCGTATTGATTCACAAGAGTTAGTTACATATTCTGGATACCAATCCTCTGTCAGATATATAAAGTACAGGATGTCTTCTCTCATGTTATGGTTCTTACATTCTCTTAATGGGGTCCTCTAATGAAAGAAGTTCTTAGATTGAAGTAGTCCAATTATCACATAATTTGTGGTTTGTGATTTTGTGCCTTGTCTGAGAAATACTTGAAGAAATATATATGTATACTCAAGAAATACTTGAAATACACAAATACTTGCCTACATAATTTTCTTCTCTGTGAATATCCAATTGATTCAGCACTATTTATTGAAAAGACAATTCTTCCCTGGTGGCCCAGTTTATAAAGAATCTGCCTGCAATGCAGGAGACCCAGGTTTGATCCCTGGGACAGGAAAATCCTCCAGTATTCTTGCCTGGGAAATCTCGTGGACAGAGGAGCCTGGCGGGCTACAGTCCGTGGATTTGCAAAAGGCTTGGACACGACTTAGCAACTAAACCTCCAGAGGGAATTGGAAGAACAACAACAACAAAAAAAACACTTGTATTTTATTGTCCCTTTGGCGTAAATCTAGTGACTGTATAAGGTCTGTTTCTGAACTGTCTATTCTGTTCCAGTCTCTGTCTATGCTTACATCATCACTGTCTTAGTGATGGTAAGTCTTGGTAACAGGTACAATCTCCTTCGGGATTGCCTTGATCACCTTAGTCTTCTGTACTTCCATATAAATTAGAATCATCAATTTCCTAGACACAAAATCTGCAAAAATTTTGGGGTCTGCCTGCAATGCGGGAGACCCGGGTTTGATCCCTAGGTCGGGAAGATCCCCTGGAGAAGGAAATGGCAACCCACTCCAGTATTCTTGCCTGGAGAATCCCATGAATGGAGGAGCCTGGATAGGCTACAGTCCATGGGGTCTCAACAAGTCGGACACGACTGAGAGACTTCACTTTCACCTCTAATCCATAGATCATTTTAGGGAAAATTGATGTTTTTCAAAAACAAAACCCATCAGTTCACAAATATGGTGTGTTTCTCCATTTATATCAGTCTTATTTATTTTGTTTCACTAATATTACTAGTTTCCAGTGACTAGCACTTTGTTAATTTTTTTCTTTTTATTTTGAAATAACTTTAGGCTGAAAAAAGAGTTACAAAGATAGTACAGAGCTCCCACACACCCGTCACTCAGCTTTGTCTAATGTTATCATCATAGTACACTGATCAAAACTAAGAAAATTAACATTGCTAAATATTACTAACTTATTATTAACTTACACTGAATGCTTTACTTAGATTTCCACCAGTTATCCCACTATCCTTTCTCTATTCCAAGATCCAATTCGAGTTACCACATAGCATTTAGGTGGCCAGCATGTTCAGAGAGCAGATTCCCATCTATGGTCAGTGTTGCTCATCTCCCTTCATTCCCAGGCACTCCCATCACCTCTGGAGCTTCGACTCTTCTTCTACAGGGCTTCCCCACATTCCCAGGGTCTATTTCTTAGCTTTGTTTCCCCTGTGTTGATCCCCTTTGATTCTGAGTTCACACCCCATCCCACCCCACACCCCCACCATCAAACAATGGCTGCCAGTAGCTCCTGGAGTTACATACTTCCGATTCACAACCACAGGAAAAAGGCAGGAAACTCCTTCTCTGAGAACTCAAGGAAAAGCCATGAATTGAGTCTGATTGTCTCTGATTGGCCTGACTTGAGCTGTTTATCTGTGAGCCAATCTCTGACGCCAGGTTCTGATTAGTTCACATCTAGGCTGCATGCCCTCCACCGAATCAGAAATGCAGCCCCACCTGAAGAATAGGGGCTAAAGGTGGGAGGAGGGCTGGCCCCTTGGGAGGAATCAGGCCATTTGCCAGATGGTGAATGGATGCTGCAGAATGACAGAATAACAAATCCCCTTGTGACTCAGCTGGTAAAGAATCTGCCTGCAACTTGGGAGACCTGGGTTCGATCCCTAGGTTCAGATGATCCCCTGGTGAAGGGAAAGACTACCCACTCCAATATTCTGGCCTGGAGAATTCCATGGGCTGTATACACCACAGGGTCGCAAAGAGTCAAACACGACTGAGCAACTTTAAGAAGACTGTGCCATGTCTTTGGACCCAATAGTCTTTGTCCTTTTTCCACAGGACAGGCATTACTTTATAAGACTGAAGCCATTTTTTTTTTTAATGTTAAGCCTACCTTGCTGGCTTTACTTCTGTAAAGCTCAAGTCTTTCGCAGATAGATCTATTCAGGTTCACAGAATCATTTAAGCATTCTTAAATAAATCTGTCCAGTTGTGCAAAAAAAAAAAACCTCTAACTGAAAAGAAGGGAAACAATACAGGAGAAGACAGAAAACAGAAAGAGAAACATAAACTGAAACTAGATGGAGAAAATGGAACAGGGAACAAAGCCCATGAGGAACTCCAACGTCCATTTGAATATTTTCTCCCTGCTTCTTGTGTTGGGTTTCCTAGTAACCAACCCAGGGAATGCTCTCAAGAGAAGAGGAGCAAGGGAAGCAGAGGGCAGGGGGGACAGCGCAGCAAAGATGCCATCTCTCTCGAGACTAGCTTGAGTCTGATCCCACAGGAAAACTCTGGAGCACGAACTGTACCATCTTACACCCGGAGGTCAGGAGCAGCCTCTCACACGTGTGCCGTTCAGTTGTTGGGGGGATAGTTCTATCCCCCAGCTCCTATTTCAGCCAAGAGCAATTTTCTAGAGAACGCCAGCTGTGAGTTGCTATCAGCTGACACTCACAGCAGCTAGGGGATGGAGGACTGGCAGATGAAAAGAAAGGGGGAGGAAGCACCAACAGCACCCACTAGACCTGTGATCTGATTGTCACTACACTTTGCCTGCGACTCTCCTCTGAGCTTTAACACAACATCCCGTTATACGACTAATGCTCATGTTGGCTAACTACCTGCTCCTCTTCACTCAGACCACTGCTAACTGAGTTCTGCTTCTCACTGTCTATTCCCTAATCTCTAAAAACAGCCTCCTGGTTTTGTTGCCCCCCTCCCCCCGCAAGAAACCATGCTTCCCCATAGTCACATCTTTGTGTTGTCTCCACCTGCATGGCTTTGACCAGTCAACTGTGGTAGAAATGACATTATGCAACCTCCAAGGAAGGCCTTGAGAAGACGTGAAGCTTCAGGTTGGCTTTCTTGGAATGTTCACACTTCAGTGTAAGAAAACACGGCCTAGACATTAAATGATAACCAACCACTCATGATTCAGGAGAACAGCATTGAGACCATGTGGATAAAGAGGTCTGTCCAGACCTCTGCCGACCTACTTTATGTGAGTGAGCCCAGGTGAGACTAGTGGAAAAGCCACCCCACTGATTCATGAAATTATGAGAACTAGATCATCACTGTTCTATTTGGGTTTGGGGCCATTCATGATAGAGTGATTGATAACTGAAACACTCACTTCTTGCTTTCATCCCCTCAACTCCATCTTCCACATTGCTTCCCAGTTCTTTCCAGAGCCTCCTACCACGTCTCTTCCCTATTTGAGAAAACCCTGAGGAACTTCTCTTTATAGAATCAGGTCTCAACTCCTCAGCCTGGCGTGTGGCCTCGGCAGCCCCTCACACTGTAGCCTTGCTTCCTGTTCCAGCCTCGTCTTCAAACACGAAAGCTGCCCTCCGGCCACCATGAACTCCCCCCCTTACTCTGGTCCCATCACGCTGTCACACGCCATCCCTTCCACCCTCCTTCACCCCCGACCCCGGTTCCGAGGGTAAACTCTCCTGCAGCCCACCTCAGCTCCTTCAGATGGAGCCCACCACGCCGGTATCTTTGCGCCTTTTATCTCCCTTACAATTCTTATCACGTTTGGCTTGTGCCCACCTCCTGCTCCTGACAAACCCTGTCATTGTAGGAGCCGCGTTGTATTAATTTGCAAACCCCCAGAACCTAATTCGATGCCTGCCATGTCGTTCAGCCATTGATGGCGGCTTACTTGACTGGAGCATTGCCAACTACATGCTTCTTGAGAGCAGGTGTTGCTGAAACAGGCTCGTTTTGCCCACCTCCCGACAAGCCAAAACGCTGAGAGGAAAGGTTTGCAGCAAAGAGACGGTTTGCTTACAAGGCAACCAGGTAAGGAGCAGGGAGGACAAGTCTTAGACCTGCTCCCCAGGCCAGGGGCTTGGGGTGTTTATGGCATAAAGAACCAAGAAGCAGGGCGGTCAGGAGGTGTGGGGAGCATGGGGGAAGGTGACTGGGAAAGGTGTAGTAACTGCCTTTCTGCACAGGTGTAACTAGGTTCCAAGCCGCTGCATGTGAAAAAATAAAGGCACTTAGCATGATCCGAGGATAGAGTTTTCTGTCCTCTGGCACCAAAAGGTCACTGAGCAGACACTCACACATGCCTAGTTGGAGGGCCAGTGGTCCTAGCCAGTCCTAACCAGGTCAGCTTGAACTAGACTCAGCTGACTCCAAGTTCCCGGAATACAAGTTGGGCAAACTTCTTGTTTAGGTTATATGCTGCTTGGAGGACATGCCAGTCTGTTATAGCAACAATTAAAACGACCCTAATTAGTGAAGGTAAGTGAAATGAATCATTGACTAATGATTACCCACGATTTCACAGGCACTAAATCTTATTCATCTTGTGCTTGGTTCAGAGCCAGGAACATGACAGGTATTCACTGAGGATTTAATTGAATTGACTGATGGGAAATAGAAAAGGGGAGAACTGAGAAAGCCAGTGGATAGAAAACAACAAATTAGAAGGCAGCCAGGAGACAGGGTCTTCAGAAAGACAAAGTCAATAGAAAATCTTAGGGAGGAAGAGTTCTTACATTCGCTAAGCACTTTGACTCTAGCAGGTTCTCAGTTTATCCCTCTATTTCGTTTTGAACCAAGTAGTAAGTTTTAATAGAGGGTGAAGAGCCCTGTCATGTGGTCTGAGGGCTGGTATCACTGACTTTTCTCAGACACTTCCCCACAGAGGCTCTGGCACAGACCCTGCTCAGAGATTGGTTTGAGTGAGGCGGTGCCAAGATAGAGTCCAGGACGGCAGGAACCCACCATTCACACTTATTTCCATATGTTGTCTAATCTGCAACTATAAACTGGAGCCACTTCAGACAGGTCTAGAGCACACATCTTCCTGTCCTGTTGGCCGGGGGGCAAGGAGATGAGAGATTTTCCCAGGAGTTTTGCACTGGGCTTTATTGTTCAGAAAGCTCAAAGTGATTTCCATTTTCTATCATTTAAATCAGGGCTGAGGCATGGGTTTGCACTAATTATAGATCAGAAGAGTCCAAGATTGTGCCATTAGTGAGGAGGAAGATTGGACACTAGGATATATATAAATAAGTCCCTGGACCAGTTGTTCTCAAATGTTAGAATCACCTGGAAGGCTTGTTAAAACAGACCGCTGGGCTCACCTCCAGAGTGTGATCATTTACCTTCCTAACAGGTTCCCCGGTGATGCTGAGCCAGCCAGCTCAAACACCACAGTTTGAGCACTACTGCCCTGGACCGTGAACTTCTTCTACAGAAGGAACTGGCCTTTTATCTCTGGACGTGCTATGCCTAGCACTTAGGAGGTGTTCATGTCTGCTTTTTTATTGGAATCACATAAAAGTTCATTACAATTGTTAGAAAAGTTATTCAAAAAAGTCATTCTATCATGTGTCTGTAATGGCATCTTTTTGTATCTCTGGATTAAGTAAAACAAATCTTCATAGAGCTTAGTTCTCCCATTTTATCTTCACCAGCAATTTCTAATGAGAAGAGTAACTCAGATAACAGTTTCTAGCAACCACAGTCGAGAGATACAGATCATTCAAGTAAGTGCCGGAAAAAGAACTTTGCCTGGTGGTGACCATAAACTGTTCTTGATGTTGTTTATTTGCTTGGTTTCAAGTGATAGAAACACTTCTCTAAGCAACAGAGAGAGAAAGAACTTACTGGTTTGCAGAACTCAAGAAGAGGTAAAACAGCCAAACCCAGCAGGCGCCTGGCTGAGCTCAAGGCTGGACCTGGGGCCCTAAAACCAGCCAGTGGTCCTTTCTCTCTCACGGTCACTCTTCTTAGCCTCCCCGTTTCGGCTCTGTGGGTTGTCACTGTGGACTGGTTTTCCTCATAGTACAATAAATTCCAGGAAGAGACCCAGCTCAGCCTAGACCGGGGTGTGGGTTCACAGAAGGAGATGACGCCTCCCACAGTGGCCACGTGGGTGAGGAGGGCCCCGCCTCTCATAGGAGTGGGTACTAGAGCTGTCAGTCACTGTTTCGGCCAATGAAAACCTATGTACGTGTTGAAAGGCCCTTTAGTAAATATTCTGCTAACCCTTCAGTACCAACCAGACGTAACAGCAGTCAGACACAAATACTAACAGATCACTGGAGCCAGCAGCCAAGAGAGAAGGCCACCCTGGAATTGAGATGTACTTGAGACACACCCAAACTACCAACGGGCTATTGCATCTTGGTGCTTCTTTAAATCATACTCTCAAATGAGGGGGTTATGAACTGCAAGGCAGAAGTTCTCTAATATATACCAGATCCTGCTCACTAGCAAACCATGTTTTAAAGGATGTCAGCACGGCTTTCCTAGCTCTTTGCAAGAGAAGGTTCTTTCTCTTCCATCTCCACATAGACCTGAAGACAGGACAAAAGATTTCCTCTACCTTTAGCTAACCTGCCTGAATTTTCCATATTGAAAAATCCTAGCATGTGAGGCAGATTCCCAAATAAAATGGCAGTCAATATGCCCCATTGTCTTTTGGACATACAAGAAAGTCAGGCCATTCTTTCTACTCTCTGAGTTGTGAGTGTTTCCGATTTTAAGTACAATAATGTCAGTTTTAGTTTAGATGAAGGCCCAGGGACAGAGATTCTTTAGGAAGAAAACTGAACTGTAGCAAACACTAGGATGCCACTATTAAGCACATAAAACACAAGTTCAAGCTTACTTTGAAAACGAGTAAGTTCTTTTTCCCAAAGCGCTGACTCAGGTGCTAGGTTGGAAGGATGCAACAGCACAACAGCTATCTCTGCCAAAACAGGTCACCAGTGCCGATTCCAGCGGGCACCAACATTTTCAGCTGGTGACTGCTATGGTAGTTTCCCGTTGCATGTGGCAATCAGTCAGTCAAAAACCTCGGAGGTTTCCTATTGTGTTTTTAGGCTGAAATTTAATGTTTACTTTTCTCTGTGCTCCACCTTCATATACTCTATTATTGTTGAAGATGGAAATCTCGAGGGTAGATCAAAATGTGTTGATCTGAAGAGAAATCAAACTATGGATAAATAAAATTCAACAAATGAAAAATATGGGGGAAAACTTGACAATCAACAAAATAAAGTACATTATGAAAGGGTGAATTTTTTTTCAAATAGCATAATGGAGAGTAGAACCAAAAATAATAAAATGATTAATTAAGTCATGTGAAGCAGATCTTAATAATTAACAACAGGAGTAGAAGTAGAAAGTGTTTATTTGATGATGGCGAGACCACGGGAACATAATTTGCAGGATGCAGATATACACACATCAAAATGCCTTGATTATTATCTGTGCAGCTGTTTATATTCCTTTTATAAATTTAGACTTACCATCATGTTTGTATTCCCAAAGAGACATGGTCTATTCCAATCATTAATTTTATCAACAATCATAAATCTCCATTCTATGCCAAGCCCTTGAGGTAACTGCTGGAGATAAAACAATAAATAAAGCTCCTGTCTCCAGAAGTTCTCCATCTAGCCAGGAGACAGACATGTAAATAAGGAATTTGAAGGGAGATTACTAATCCTTACAATATAATTGTCTCCTTCACAGCTAAGCACTTTCAATAACCTCTGAACTGTTGAACCCTACTTGCCCACGGCACCAAGATTCTAGGGACCAGAACAGGCAAGCTGTTAATACATAGGTTAATAGATAGGCACTGATGTGCGTTAGTGCTTTGGCTGGACTTCTCTTTGCCTGGATCTGGGATGTATTTGCTCTGAGGACTGTTGAAGGCCCTGTGGGACAACAGGTCACACCTGTGTCTATCTCCTCCTACACGTCCGACAAAAGAGTATCTGGGGATTCCCTGGCTGTCAGGTGGGTAGGGTCTGGCATTTTCACTGCCGTGGCCTGGGTTCACTCACTGGTCAGGAAACGATGAAATATTATTCAGCCTTGAAAAATGAGGAAATCATTTGTGACAACATGACACAATCTGGAAGACATATGCATGTGAAGTAAGCCAAACGAAGACAAATAGAGCATGATATCACTTATATGAGGGGGAAAATGTCCAACTCCTAGAAACGGAGAGTAGAAAAGCGGTTGTCAGAGGCTCTGAGGTGGGGAAAACAGAGAGGGAGGCTGGTTTAAAAAAAAAAGTACAAGTTTTTAGTTATGAGAAAAATAAGGTCTGAGGATCTGATGCATAACATACTAATTATATTTTTTAACAACATATGTGTAGTTGAAATTTACTAAAAGAGTAAAACTTATATGTTCTCTCCAAAAAAAAGGAAATAGGTGAGATAATGGAGAATAATATGTTAATTAACTCGAGGGGAGGGGTCCTTTGACAATGCATACATATAGCAAATCACCACATTGTACGCTCTGAAAACCTTGTAATTCTGTCGGTTATACCTCAATAAAACTGGGAGAAGGGAGAAAATAGGGACGGAGAAAGACAAAACAATGTCCACAATAATAATTCACCCTCGTTATTCTTCATACATAGAGGTAGTACCTTAAAGGACAAAGCTGTCTATGTTTAGACCCTACCCCAGAATCAGCATCTCTGGGAGAAGGGAATTTGATTCTTTAAGCCTTCAGAAGTCTTGTAGAAGAGCCAACCAATATCGAGGACTGAACTAGACAGTGCTTCTTAAATTTGCCTGGTTCAAAGAATCACCTGGGTAGCTTAAACCTGCTGAGTCCCATCTTTACTCTGGACACTCTCCCATGTTGGTTCCAGAATCGAGCTTAAGAGAGCCCCAAGAGGTTTTTTTTTTAGATTGAGCAACTTTGGGAAGCACTAAACTAGACTGGATTTCCCAAACTTCTCTTGCAATAAGAATCACCTGGGGATCTAGTTGGAAAGAAAATTTCTTTGCTCCCAACAAGACCAACAGAATGGAAATTTCTGGCTCAGCATTCTGGCAGCCTAATTATTTAATAAAGACCTCCACTTGATTCTTATTATCTAAGAAATTGTAATAAAGGCTCACTGATTCCCAACTTTGACTTGTCATTAAAATCACCTGGAAACTGCGTGTGTGTGTGTGTGAGTGTGTGTGTGTGTCTGCACATGTCCAGACACAAGCATGTGGGTGATTGCACGTATCTGTATTAAAATACACAAACATGAAATTTGCACATAAGTGTCACATTCGTGACATTTAATACATTCACAATGTCATGCCATCATCACGCCTAGCTCCAGAACATTTTCATCACTCATCTAGGGATTTTTAAAACATCCAGATGCCCAGTCTGTACCCCAATCAAACGAATCAGACTCCCCAGGGTGGGACTCAGGCTTCAGTGCTCTTTAAAGCATTCCCGCTGATTACAACCCACAGTCAAGTCTGGCACCACTTGGGGTTCCTACTCTCCAAAAGCCTTTGTTAATTAGTCCCACCAGGGTCTCTCATCCTGGTCCTCTGCTAAGTACATCCTCACTTTGCTCTATGTCATTCTCTTTTTGATACATTTGATTCTTATGCCTCATCCAGACCCTTAAATTCTTATGTCCTTCTCAGAAATGATGACCAGGCTTCCTATTGCTTTTGTACCCCTCCCAGGGGCCTAGTCACGGGCATGATTTCAAAGATTTACATTCAGTTGAATGAATTTATTTAGAATAACCTTATAATGATATTTATAGGAAGGAATTATTTTTAACTAACTTGGTTAACAGAGATGGAGTACCAATTTGGTGCCAGGCATTGTGCTAGCCCAGGCCCTACTCTCACGGTGGGAACTGAGGAAAAAGGCAGATGTAGGACAAGATGGCCTAAACTGTTGCATTCCATCACAGCAAGATGAAAATGGGAATACTTCAACAGAAGTATCTAAACCAGGATCCAGAGACTTTTCCTGTCAAGGGCCAAGAATAGGTTTCTTTGCTTTTGGGGTTATGTACAATAGTCACACCTATTCAGTCCTGGCATCACCACTTTGTACAAAAGCAGCCACAGACAATACATATGTGACTGGGCATGGCAATGCTCCCAATCAAGTGGTGGGCTGGATCTGTCCTGAGGGCTGACGTTTGCCATCTCCTGATCTAAAGCATGCTAGAAAGGGAGGATGGAGAAGGCAATGGCACCCCCCTCCAGTACTCTTGCCTGGAAAATCCTATGGATGGAGGAGCCTGGTGGGCTGCAGTCCATGGGGTCACGCAGAGTCGGACACGACTGAGCAACTTCACTTTCACGCATTGGAGAAGGAAATGGCAACCCACTCCAGTACCTTGCCTGGAGAATCCCAGGGACAGAGGAGCCTGGTGGGCTGCCGTCTATGGGGTCGCACAGAGTCAGACACGACTGAAGCGACTTCGCAGCAGCAGGAAAGGGAGGAAGGTGTTTCAGGAAAATAAAACTGTTAGATGATACACTGAGACATGTTAAATTTTTCAATTATTTATCTGAGTAAAAATCTATTTGAATTGGGCAGCATCAAACCTGATGTGGTTAGGAGTGCTCTGCAGACAGGAGATGGGGCTAGACTTTACAGAGAAGATGCAGAAGAAAAGCAAGGAGATGGTTTGATTGGCTGTAGCTTAACCAGTTGCCTTCTTTAAGGGAAAGCCAAGTTGGCTGTTTGTGATTGTCTGCCCTTAGATATTGGTTTGCCCTTGTGGTCTGCTAAGGCATCAGAACACTTAGTCTAATGACCTCCTTCTTTAATTAATTTAACAATATCAGAAGAGGTGAAGTACTATTTGAAGTTTACTAGCAGAGATGGGGGAGAAAGATTCCAGGCAGAGAGAGACTGTCCCGCCAAATTTTCAGTTCACTGTAGCTAAGTCTGGGAATCTTGTGAAGAAGTAGGGACGGAGGAGGCTGGAGAAGACAGGGGCCAGATTATTAGGCTACGTATAGATTGTATGTGGAAGCAATAAACAGAGGTTTAAATATTTGTGAATGGACACCCTGGTCAGTGGATGAGAATGGATTAGGTGGGTCAAGGTAAAGCAAGTCTATCATTCAAGAGGTTGTAGTGTTGGGAAAATTGGATATCCACACACAAAAGGATAACACTGGACCCTTACCTAAACCATATATAAAAATGAATTCAAAATCGATCAAAAACCCAAAAGTAAGAGGTAAAGCCATACTCTTAGAAGAAAATACAGGGGGAAAGCTTCATGATAATTGGATTTGGCAATGATTTCTTGTATGTGACAGCTAAAGCACAGATGACAAAATAAAAAGCAGAAAATTGGGAAACATCGACAGTTTTAAATTCTGGGACTTCCCTGGCAGTCCAATGGTTAAGACTCCCATTGCAGGGAGCATGGGTTTGATCCCTGGCTAGGGAACTAAGATCCACATGCTACATGCTGCAGCCAAAAAAAAAATATTTAATTCTGCTCATAAAGGACATAATCGACAGAGTAAAAAGGCAACCTCCACAAGCCTCAGGGAGATTTTAATTGTTGAGAATAGGGAATTTTCAGGATGAAAGTAGACAGTGAGAGTGATATGGGAAAAAGGACAGTGTGGTGTTGATGGCGATCCCGGTCATCAGAGTGATGACGGAGCTGTGTCTTAAATGATGAGACAAAGTCTGTTTTTCAAAGGTACAGAGGAAGAGTGTATCAGATGGAGGCAACTTTACACACAAGAACTGAGGCATGGATGGTCTCAGTTGGTTTCAAGAATAGGGAAAGCATAAACAAAAAAATGCCAATGGGGCTGCAGTCTTTGGACTTCTTATGTTTGAAGATTTTGATTAGCCTTCTCTATTCGAATTCATCCTCAGAACATGTCAGGGAGGCAGCTGGAGACGTTATTTAAAGATGCATCGGGGCAGAGGCAGTATGGGTGGATCACAGAGAATTTTTACAGCGATGAAACCACTCTGTGTGACACTATGATGGTAGGCACATGTCATTACATGTTTGTGCAAACTCTTAGCATGTATGGCATTGACTGGACTCGAACGTAAACTATGGATTTGGGGTGATTATGTCAGTGTGGTCTCTCAGTTATAACAAAGGTACCACTCTGGTGGCGGGGGTGTGGACAGTGGGGGAGGCTGTGCATAGGGGTTGGGCGGGGGGGATCTGAGAATCTCTGTATTTCCTTACAATTTTGCTGTGAACCTAAAACTGTTCTTTTTAAAATATAGTCGTTTTTAAAGCAGGTTGGTAAAAAGGGATTTAAGAGGCATAATTTTTTTTTTTTTTTAGAGGCATAATTTTTTAAGACAAAATGATAGCATCTAGAGATGCACGCTTTGGTGACAAGAGGCAAGAAGGTGGTTATCTTTAAAGTTAGGATAACGGTTACTTTTTGGGGAAGGCAGAAAGCTGTGACTGAGATGGGGCACACAGAGGACTTTTGGGTGACTAGCAAAGTTCAGTTTCTTCACCTGGCTGGTGATTTCAAATGTGCTTGCTTTATAATAGTGCATCAGTAACCACCCAAGGACTAAGTCTACCTTCAGGGGCTTAGGACTTTGGGGACAATAAAAGATCCTGCTTTTTGACGGACAGCTGAAAGCTGTGCAAGACATGGGTGTCAGCTGGCATTGCATTTAACAGAAAATCAAGGACTCTGATACTTGGTATCCGAAAATATCCATTTCAATGCAAACAAGAAGACATTAAAAAATACTTGATCTGGTCAAGAGAGAAAAAGCAACCCCAGGTTCAGCAGCTAGACTGCTGCCCTTCAGGAAGAAGCATGGAAACGATCACATGTACGATGTTCTAAGGATGCCCGAACTTACTGTCCACCCCTGATGCCTGGAGAGTGATGGAACTTTATCACAGACCATCTCACTCACAGGTAACAAGAAGGGAAGGACCACAGGAAAGGAAAGAAAAGCCATCCAAAACACCTGGTACGTCTCAATTTTACCTTGAACGAGCGCTGAGTCAGGTAAATAACATGTTAGAAGGGCAGGTTTGCTGTTAGAAATAAAAGATTAGGAAACCACTCATCATTTACAAATATTTGTCATCAAGTTGGACCATTATGTTATAGGTCTTTCTGTGTTATATACTATAATTTAAAAGGTTTAAACAGTAAAGTATATTTATTCTAATTTTTTAAGTGTATTACCAGCACCCTCACCTTTAATCCTCGTAACAACCCACTAGTTAAGTATTCTCCCATTTAGATAATGATCCTGAGAGATTAAGTTGCTTGATCAAGGAAATGTATATACTTAATATCAGAAACAAAATTCAAGTCCAAGTCTTCCGAATGCGAAGTTCTTACTGACCTACACTGTCTCTCACTGTAAATTCCAAATAAAAACAGAGAGCATTCTAAAACAGGGTCTTCTAGATTCTATATATGTGTGTGTTAATATACGATATTTGCTTTTTTCTTTCTGACATTCTCTGTATGATAGTCTCTAGGTCCACTTCAGTTCAGTTCAGTCCAGTTCAGTCACTCAGTTGTGTCTGACTCTTTGTGACCCCATGAACTGCAACACGCCAGGCCTCCCTGTCCATCACCAGCTCCCAGAGTCTACTCAAACTCATGCCCATCGAGTCGGTGATGCCATCCAGCCATCTCATCTTCTGTCGTCCCCTTCTCCTCCTGCCCCCAATCCCTCCCATCATCAGGGTCTTTTCCAATGAGTCAGCTCTTCGCATGAGGTGGCCAAAGTACTAGAGTTTCAGCTTCAGCATCAGTCCTTCCAATGAACACCCAGGACTGATCTCCCTTAGGATGGACTGGTTGGATCTCCTTGCAGTCCAAGGGTTAGGTCCACTTACGTGTCTACAAATGATCCAGTTTTGTTCCTTTTTATGGCTGAGTGATGTTCTGTTGTGTGTATGTACCACATCCGTTCTTCTGATGGGTATTCAGGCTGCGTCCATGTCCTGGCTACTGTGACTATTGCTGCGACGAACATTAGGCTGCATGCGTCTTCTGGCATCATGGTTTTCCCTGGGTGTAGGTAACCAACGAGAACCTACTGGGCAGCTCAGGGAACTCTATTCCATGCTCTCTAGTGACCTAAATGGGAAGGAAATCCAAAAAACAGAGGATATATGTGTACACAAGACCCCCTGGAGGAGGAAATGGCACCCCACCCCCGTATTCTTGCCTGGGACATCCTGTGGACAGAGGAGCCTGGAGGGCTACGGTCCTTGGGGTCACAAAGAGTCGGACACGACTTGACTTGGCAGCTGAGCACACACGTGCTGCAGACTCAGGGCTGAGAACGCTGAGAGTCTTACGCTCAGTGGCAGCCCTGGGGGGAGATGAGAGCTGGGGTGGGGTGGGGCTCTCGGGGCTGTGAACAAGCGCAGCTGTAAATACTGTATTTTCTTCCCACCAGAGAGAGAGATGGATGATCCTCCAGGCACCTAAGGTAGGAAGAACACCTCCCCGTGATGCAGTCAACACACCATCCATGCCTCGTGCAGAGGCACGGATGACTCTTCTATTAACATGGCGTTGGCCTTTCTACCCCTTTAAAAGATCTCTTACATCTTGTCTGTTTCCTGAGCTGCAGGCATAATCCTTGGTGTTGGGAACACTATCAATACAGGGCGCTGCTTGCCGCTCTGTCACAGAGAGTCTAGCAAACAGAAGGCAAGAAATGTGGCCTTGCCCTTTTGCAGCCATATAGAGTCTGCCGTTACTGCATGGAGGAGATTTACCTCGTTCTTGCCCTGCCGAGCCTGGCTTGCATTACTGGAGAAACCACCCAGCTGGAAACGCTCGCAGTAAAGGGCAGTGGCGCCAGGGCCCATTAACTGAATTTGATTCCGAGTCACCCCTGATGGAAAAGCTGAGGGGCTGCCGCCTCTGTGAGGATCGCAGGTTCCATGGAAAACCAGCTGGGCTCCTTCCTCTGCTTAAAGCTCACAGCTCCCCTCTGCCTAGAGACAGAAGCCAGAGTCTCAAGCGTGGGCTCCCAAACCCTGCTGTTCCCACTGCAGTGGCCTCCCCTGGGCCAGCCGCTCTGCAAGCGCCTGCGGTTTCTGAGTCAGAAGAGCACGACCTCTGTCTCCCCTGTGCCCGGGACTCCGCCCTGCCTGGCCCGTCACCACCTTCTCCACTACCAGCTTTTCCTGGTATTCTCCTTCTCCTCAAGGCTTCCCTCAGCCCCCAGCCCCCAGAGTTAGAGACTCACTCTTGTCTCAAAGCACCCAGCCCTGCAGAGACCTGTGAGCCGTCGGGTCACGTCACCGCTAAGCTCCTACTTGCCTCTCCTTCCCTCCGTCTGTCGCGGTCTCTCTCTGTCTCTCTCAGGGACTGTGAGCTGCTATTTCTGTGTCTCCAGAATGAGCACCACGTTCGTGCATGACTTTACTGAAGATAAGAAAGTCGGGAAAAGGAGGGTGGGCTTCTGATCACCATCCCAACCACACTACCACCCCTAACCGCTGGGGTGTGTGTCTGTGGGAATGTGTGTGTGTTGGGGTGCATCTGTGTGTTGGCCGAAGGGCAAGGAAGAGAAGCAGACGTGAGAGGGAAGGTAGGCAATGCCGGTTCTGTAACCTAGCCATTCTCATCCCGTTCAAACCTGGATAGCATTCACTGTGCAACTCCGTCCCCTGTTTCTCTCTCACTTCTCTCTGGAGAAGGAAATGACAACCCACTCCAGTATTCTTGCCTGGAGAACTCCATGGACAGAGGAGCCTGGTGGGCTACAGTCCATGGGGTCACAAAGAGTCGGACACGACTGAGTTAGACCTTTCTCTATAGTTCATTTTCCGCTGGGCAATCAGGGGGATTGTTTCACAACAAGAGCATACCATGTCACCTCTTAGCTTGAAATCCTGAAATGGCCTCTCAGCAATCACACAGAATAAAACCAAAGTCCTTACAGCGGCCCACGAGGTCTCCTGTGACCCGCCCCCGCCCGTCACGTCTCTCCCCTTCATTCACTAGTACCCCGCTGGCCTCTCAGCACTGGCTCTTCCCTCGGTGCAGAATCTTCTTTCCCAGATGCTTTGGTTTTGCTCAGAGTCATTTTGTCAACGAGATCAACCTTGACTGCGTCATTCAACACATTCAAAATTGACCTTGACCTTTCTATTCAACCACTTGCCTCTCCCCCACCTCCTTACCAAGCTCTGCTGTTTAATTTTCTCTTTTTTCCATACCTTTCATCACCTTCTGGGCTTCCCAGGTGGCGTTAGTGATAAAGAATCCGCCTGCCAATGCAACAGATGTAAGAGACTCGGGTTGGATCCCAGAATTGGGAAGATCCCCCGGAGGAGAGCATATGGCAACCCACTCCAGTATTCTTGCCTGGAGAATCCCATGCACACAGGAGTCTGGTGAGCGACAGTTCATGGGGTTGCAAAGAGTCGGACAGACTGAAGTGACTTAGCATGCACACACTCGCCTTCTATCACACCAGATACTTGACTTACTTGTTTATTGTTTACCGTCTGTCTCCTGCCTGCACCAACTGCCCCCTCCAGATATTTTTGTCTATTTTGTGGTTATGTAGCTATTTGTGAAGTCTTTCCCCTAGTCAGTTATATTGCTTCCTTTTTCACTATAATATTGTGAAGAATAATATTTTACTACATAAATCTTCACATAGACCTTTGATTATTTCTAAGAATTTGAGTCACTTGACCAGATGTTACATACTTATAAGACTTTTGATGCCTATTACAAACTTGATTTCCTGTCATGCTTTTTGTATAATATATGCTTGTTGAGAAGCAATGTTTTCCTGTTGGGGGCAGCCTATAAACTTAATTATGTGTCCCAGCAATTCCACTCTAGGAGTCTACCCACAAGAAATGAAAACACATCCACACAAACACATGGATATGACTGTTTAGAGCAGCGTTCTTCATCATAGTCCCCAGATGGAAATAACTGAGACGTCTATCCGACGGTTAATGGATAAACAAGAGGAGGTATTTTCATACCATGGAATACTACTCGGCAATAAAAAGGGCAGAACAATTGGTTCATGCTACCAAAAGAATGTGCTTGTGCTAAGTGAAGGAAGCCAGATGCAAGAAACTACATTTGCATGCTTCTGTTTACAAGAAATGTCCAGAAAAAGCACATTTGAGGAGACAAAAAGCAGATCAGTCATTACCTTGGGCTGGGGTAGGAGCAGGGATTCATTGCAAATAGACACAAGAAACATTTGGGGATGGTGGAAATGTTCTAAAACTGGATTTGTGGGGATGGTTTTATAACTCTATATAAATATAATAGAATTGCATACTTACAATGGGTTAATTTTATGGCACGTAAAACTACACCTTAATAATGTCATTAAGGGAATTGGGAATAAATATAATCAGAGGGAAAGATTAGGAAGAAATTTCATATAAAATGCGTGCTGTGATTTTAACAGTTTGAGGGAAAAAAAAGTATAGCATAAGAGAAAGAAAGAAAGAAGGGAAGGTGGGAGGAGAGAAGGAGAAGGAAAGGAAGAAGCGAGGAAAAGGAACGGAGAGAAATATCGTGCATGTACTACATACAGGGCCCCTTTTGTGGTGGCTCAAGACTACTAGAAGAGTCCCCACGGAAAATTCATGAAGCAAGTCGACTTTGCACAAATAATAACAAACTTACAGCCTCTATACTTCAGCAAGTGTCTTTAAAGAAGAGGTACATGGGCTCATAGTGTCCCACAGAAGCAAATAAAGTCACAGAGGTTAAAAAAAAAAAACAACTAGACCTGGTTTCCTAGCCACTAACTATTATTATTTCAAAGAATTTATGGGTCTTAAATGTTAAAATCATAATTACTATAAAGCTCTCAAAGGTGGCTTCCATGTTTTCAAAAGGAATTTTAAAAAGGGAGCCTTCTAAACTGAGGTGGTTCTGTTGGTGGCATTTCTGAGCAGTACTGTGGGGGCAGGAGAGGGAGGTGGGTGCAGAGGATTCCAGGAGGAGCTACAGACAAAACAGTCCCAGAGAGAAGCAGACAGCAGGTCACACTGGGAGGCCTGGGATTCTTCACTGCACACAAAATGAGAATTCTCAGTACCGTGCTTTATTTTTGTTTTTTTGGCTACAAGGCACATGTTGCGGGATCTCAGTTCCCCAACTAGGGATTAAACCCTGGACGCTGCAGTGAAAAAACTGAATTCTAACCACTAGACCACCCTGGAACTCCCAAGTATTATGCATTTTAAGGACATCATTTTAAAAAAATTATATTCATGCAGTTTGGGTTTTTGTGACCTTCTGTAGCAATGAGTAAAATGTACAGGTCAGATTCCAGTAAGTGATTGAGGTTACGCATCACCTTACCTGCTTGCAGGAGTGCTCAGTCATGTCTGACTCTCCGAGATCCCATGGACTATAGCGTGGAAGGCTCTTCTGTCCACGGGGATCTCCAGGCAGGAATACTGGAGCAGGTGGTCAACTCCTTCAGGGGATCTTCTCTTACCTCTTTATGTTTCACCAAACCGGTGCCTCCTGAGGACAAGTACAGGCAGAGCTGGCAGTGTGTTCCCGGGGCAAACTTGGGCTGCAGGCTGAGCCGGGGAACTGACTGACCACACACCCCAGGGAGGATGCAGTATATAAGAGAGGGCTGTCAGTTCCTGGAACATCGGCAGATTCTTCACACCCTCGTGCTCGGAGATGTGAGGAGGGCAAGGAAATGAGAAGAACCAATGTGATTTCTTCCTGGGGGTGGGGCAGGCGCAGGGGTCAGTGGTGGGGACCACAAAGGGGTGGTTTAGACAGGACAGTCAGGGCGGGCCAGAGACTCGCAAATGTGTTGCGTTGCTTATTAAATCATACCTAGGTTTCCTTCTCTTGTTCAGTCACTAAGTTGTGTCCGACTCTGCAACCCTACGAACTGCAGCTTCAACTCTATGAACACCAGGCTTCCCTGTCCTTCACTATGTTGTAGAGCTTGCTCAAACTCATATCCTTTGAGTCGATGATGACATCCAACCATCTCATCCTTTGTCACCCCCCTTCTCCTCCTGCCCTCCATCTTTCCCAACATCAGGGTCTTTTCCAATGAGTCGGCTCCTCAAATCAGGTGGCCAAGTATTGGAGCTTCAGCATCAGTCCTTCCAAAGAATATTCAGGGTTGATTTCCTTTAGGATTGACAGCTTTGATTTCCTTGCTGTCCAAGGGACTCTTAAGAGTCTTCTCCAGCAAGATGATTCAAAAGTATCCATTCTTCAGCACTCAACCTTCTTTATGGTCCAGCTCTCACACCCATACATGACTACTGGGAAAACCAGAATTTCGAGCATACGGACCTTTGTCTGCAGAGTGATGTCTCTGCTTTTTTTTTTTTTTTCTTTTGCACATTGTGCAATTGCACATTGCACATTTATTTTGCAGAAAATACTTTCTGCTGATTGTCTTTGGCTAGTTTGTCAAAAGAAAAACATAAACAGTTGTAGGTTTAACAGTATGTCTCTGCTTTTTAATACACTGTCTAGGTTTGTCATAGCATTTCTTCCAAGGAGCAAGTGTTTCCTTCTGCTACATAACAAATTATACAAACTTAGATGCTTGAATCAACACCCATTTCTTAGCTCAGGGTTCTATAAACCCAAAGTCCAGCGTGGCCTGGTTGGGTTGTCATACAAGAGGTCTTACACGGCTGAAGTGAAGGTAAGGTCTTACAAGGTCGGCTGTGTTTCTTTCTGGAAACTCTGGGAAAGAATCTGCATCCAGGCTCCTTCAGGCTCTAGAATTTAGACTCTCACTACCCTAGCGCCAGCCTAGGGGCACGCCCACCTCCCAGAGACTGCCCACATTCCTTTGCCAGGAAAAGCCTAGTCCTTTTAAGGACTAGGTCAGGCCAACTGAGGATAATCTCTTAATGCCAATTAATTTGGGACCTTAATTACACCTGCAAACTCCCGTCAAACAGCACCTGGATTAGTGTTTGACTGAGTGCCCGGGAGAAGGTGCTGCACACCAGGGCCTGGGAGGCCTGGGGGCCACTTCTAGGATTCTGCTTGCAGCGAGTTACTTAGGGAAGCTGCTCCGTGTAGCTAAGTGATCCTCAGAGCGGGTGGTACCAAGCCCTAATGGATGTTTTGGAAATTCCCATGCAAATATTTTGTTGCGGTAACAGGGGACAGGTTCCACCAGATTTGGTGCTCGCGGCCAGGCTGTGAGAAGACAGCCTCACACAGTGAGGAATTAGGCTGCATGTTACTCAGCTTTCAAATGTCCCTCTAGGCTTTCGTGCCAATGGAAAATCCGTGTATTATTGTCTGAACTTCAACTTTTTTTTACACAGTGTGTGTGCTGAATTTTACATAAATACAGTAGTAGATGAGCCAGGGGAAGAATGTAATTGTTTTGTTTGGGACTTTAACAAGATTTCCACCACCGGGGCGGGGGGGAAACTGCATGACCAATGACAAGGCTACTCATGGAAACTGAGTCATCAGCGCACCATCCCTGCTCCACCTGCAGCTGTCACCGGCCCTGTCTTCAGGATTCCAAGTACCAGCCTCGTCTCACTTCACCTCTTCTCACGTGGCAATGCCTGAGCACTCACGTGTTGAAGCATTTTCCTGAAATTGATATCTTAAGATTATGTGTGTTGGTAGGTTATGTTAGTATGAACCCTTTCGGTACAGTAAACAGGACATTTCAACCTAGTGGTTATGATGAGGGGCCGTGAGTCTGGAGAGCTGAGAACTAAACCTCTACTGCGTGCACCTCCTGAAGCTGGGAACGGCCAGCAGCGGGGATGGGGGGCTCGTGATATGTAAGCTCTCAGAGGGGGAGGGACTTCTGCGAGCTTTGAGTTGATTTAATTACTTTGTTTTAAAAAAGAGCAAACTAAGGTCAGAAAAGGGAATTAGTTAATGTCACCCAACTACTTAATGTTAATGCTGTCCCAGGCCCAGTTCTCTTAATGAAAAGGTCAAATCCATCCACATGAAACTACTTGAAAGGGAATTCCCTGGTGGTCCAGTGGTTAGGACTTGGAGCTTTCACATCCAGGTTCAATTCCTGGTTAGGGAACTAAGATTCTGCAAGCTGCCCCACGCGGTTCCAAAAAAAGACAAAAGCTACTTGAAAATAAAATTAACATTCTGTAACTGAAGTATTGAGAAAAATATTTTGCTAAAGATCTATTATAACAACTTAATATTATACAATTAAATCCACTATTTTTGGTTAAAATGTTGAAAGCCAGATTCTACTAGATGTAGGGTTGATTATAGAACTGATTATATCAAATCAATTGTATTTGGGATACTATCTAACTCAATATCAGCAAAGGAAGCATTTATTTAATGAACTTGTGATTTGAAATTATTCCTGCTAATTTCTATTTACTTTTCTGATACAGGTTGATTTTGGCCAATCTATACCAAAACTAAGATCATGGCATCTGGCCCCATCACTTCATGGGAAATAGATGGGGAAACAGTGGAAACAGTGTCAGACTTTATTTTTGGGGGCTCCAAAATCACGGCAGATGGTGATTGCAGCCATGAAATTAAAAGACCCTTGCTCCTTGGAAGAAAAGTTATGACCAACCTAGATAGCATATTAAAAAGCAGACATAACGACAACCCTATATGCAAAACAGAAAAAGAGACACAGAAGTACAGAACAGACTTTTGAACTCTGTGGGAGAAGGTGAGGGTGGGATGTTGCGAAAGAACAGCATGTATATTATCTATGGTGAAACAGGTCACCAGCCCAGGCGGGATGCATGAGACAAGTGCTCGGGCCTGGTGCACTGGGAAGACCCAGAGGAATCGGGTGGATAGGGAGGTGGGAGGGGGGATCGGGATGGGGAATACGTGTAAATCTATTGCTGATTCATGTCAATGTATGATAAAACCCACTGAAAAAATAAATTAATTAATTAATTAAAAAAAATAAAAAAATAAAAATAAAAAGCAGACATTGATTTGCCAACAAAGGTCCGTCTAGTCAAGACTATGGTTTTTCCAGTGGTCATGTATGGATGTGAGAGCTGGACTATAAAGAAAGCTGAGCACTGAAGAACTGATGCTTTAGAACTGTGGTGTTGGGGAAGACTCTTGAGAGTCCCTTGGACTGCAAGGAGATCCAACCAGTCCATCCTAAAGGAGATCAGTCCTGGGTGTTCATTGGAAGGACTGATGCTGAAGCTGAAACTCCAATACTTTGGCCACCTGATGTGAAGAGCTGACTCACTGGAAAAGACCCTGATGCTGGGAGGGATTGGGGGCAGGAGAAGGGGATGAGAGAGGATGAGATGGCTAGATGGCATCACCGACTCGATGGACATGGGTTTGAGTAGACTCTGGGAGTTGGTGATGGACAGGGAGGCCTGGCGTGCTGCGATTCATGGGGTCGCAAAGAGTCGGACATGACTGAGCGACTGAACTGAACTGACCTGACTGATACCAAGACTGGTTAGATGAATTCAAAACACTGGGCAAAAATGAGGCCAAATCACTATCACACTTCATCTTTCCCAGAGGGCCAGTCACCAAAAGCAACTGGTTTTTCTTTCCCCGCCGGACAGCACCGGACATTATATAAACCTACATGGTGCAGTCAGTAAAGAATCTGCCTGCAAAGCAGAAGACCTGGGTTCAATCCCTGAGGTTGGGAAGATCCCCCTGGAAAAGAAAACGGCAACCCACTCCAGGATTCTTGCCTGAAGAATCCCATAGACAGAGGAGCCTGGTGGGCTACAGTCCATGGGGTCACAATGAGTCAGGATTGAGCAACTAACCCACGGCCACCACCACCCCTGAGCTTTGAAGTTGCCATAAGCTTTCCTTTGCTGCCACCTACTGGATAAGACGAGCATAGTTTTAAACAGCGCGTTAATCTTCCTTCTATTGTTTTAAGGGACTTTCCCAGTGGCTCAGAGGTAAAGAATCCATCTGCCAGTGCAGGAGACACAGAGGACATGGATTCAGTCTTTGGGTTGGGAAGATCCCCTGGAGGAGGGAACAGCAACTCACTCCAGTATTCTTGCCAGGACAATCCCATGGCAGGTTAGTCTGTGGGGTCACAAAGAGTCAGACATCACTGAGAACTCTAAGGATTCAGGTATTGGTCACTCGATTTGAACTTCAATACTGAAGCACTGGACATTTAAATGTTGTTTCTTGTAATGACTAGAGATACTTATATGCGACCATAGTAAATAAACCTATGGATCTTCATTTTCAAAACCCCTCTTCTGTCTTTAGAAAGTTATACTTTAAAATTCAAATCATGCTTCCCTTCTTAAAAATCAGTGGCCTACAAGAGAGTAGACTTGTATTACTCATGTCATGTCTTGATGTGAAATAGAATGTACCCCACTCACTGCAAAGAATGAGGCAAAAATGGACGGACACGTGGTTGTCCTGTCTCCCTAGGCAACTCGTGGCTATGACTTATTCAACTAAAACCAATTACATTGATCCAGGTGCTACTACTTCAGCTCTGGCTCTTGACAATCCCCCTTGTCCACGGTCTCCTGGGGCTACTCCCGGCAGCATAGCTTGTGGTTGAGAGCTGAGGGCTGTGCCATCAGCTCCTAGCACATGACAATCCTTGTGAAGTGCTGGAATATAGCAAGTGCTGTGGTTTTAATTTTCATCACCACTTATCTTTGATCCATCTCTCCTTTTCCTCCAAGCTACCAAGTGTCCTTCATTTCCTGGGATAAGACCTTACTTCCAAAGCATAAAATCTTCTTTGAAGTAAATAAAGACTCCTGGCTTCCACTGAAGGATGTGTGTGTGAGTTTGATCCCTGGTAGTGGAAATAAAATCCCGTACGCCGCATGCTGTGGCCAAAAATAACTTTTTTAAGTGGGGGGGGGGGAGGGGGGATACTTAGCATCAGGTGGCTTCTCCTGTTGCCTGTTGAAAACACTAAAAAGTCACTTTCATTGTATTCTTGAACACCACATAAAAAAATAAACTCAAAATCGATTAAGGACTTAAATGTAAGACTGGATACTATAAAGTCCAGAAGAAAACACAGGTAGAACATTCTTTGACATAAATCACAGAATTTTTTTTTTTTTTTGGATCTGTCTCCTAAAGCAAAGGAAATAAAAGCAAAAATAAACAAATATGACCCAATTAAACTTAGCTTTAGCACAGCAAAGGAAACCATTAGCAAAACAAAAAGACACCTACTGAATGGGAGAAAATATTTGCAGATGATGTAACTGTTAAGGGATTAATATCTAACATATGTACACAGCTCATACAACTCAACATAAAAAAAAATTCCAATTAAGAATTGAGCAAAAGAACTAAAGACATTTTTCCTAAGAGGAAATGCACATGAAAAGATGCTTAATATCGCTTATCATTAGGGAAATCAAAACCACAATGAGATAGCACCTCAAACCTGTCAGAATGACTGCCATCAAAAGGAACACAAATAAGCCTTGCCAAGGATGCAGAGAAAAGGGAACCTTCATACTCGGCTGGGGGGAATGTAAGTTGGTGCAGCCACTATGGAAAACAGTACGGAGGCTTCTCAAAAAATTAAGAATTCCACTCCCGGAAATACATACAGAAAGGAAAAAAAACAACACTAATTCTAAAAGCTCATAGCAGCATTATTGACAATTGCGAAGATGTGGAAGCAACCTAAGTGTCCATGAACCAGATGAATGCATAAGGAAGATGTGGTGTGTGTGCATAAATATATGTGTGTGTGCTTGTGTGTACACACACATATATATACACACACACTAAAATACTCAGCCATTAAAAAAGTGAAATTTTGCCATTTGCAGCAATATGGATGGACTTGGAAGGCATCATGCTGAGTGAAATAAGTCAGGCAAAAAAAGTCAAGTATTTATAACATCATTTATATGTGGAATCTAAAAAATACAACAAACTAGTGACTGTAACAAAAAGCAGCAGACTCACAGAAAGAGGGGAGAGACGGTGTAGAGGTGGGGGATTAAGAGGTGCAGACTATTAGGTATAAAATAAGCAACAAAGATTCATTGTACAACAAGAGGAATGTAGTCAGTATTTTATAACTATAAAGGGAGTCTAACCTTTGAAAGCCATTCCCTTCTCCAGCATATCATACACCCTTAACTTACATAATATTATACAGCAACTATATACTTCAATTTAAAAAGACCAAAGTCACCTTCATGGCCAAAGATTAGTACCATTTTAAGGAATAAGCCAACTGGACATGATCCTTGATAAATCCGAGTCCTCAATAAAGAAGGCTCATTGAAGAAGCAGAACCTCCGAGTCCCACAGCTCCAGGAGGTACTGCCCTCACACTGAACACAAAGCGGACAGTACCTCCTGGGGTTACACATGGCTGAGGTCTCAGGGAGGGCAGTGGGGAAGATGCTGGTACTAGAAGGAAACTTCTAGAAGCCAGGCCCTTCCCAGACATTTTCACTCTGTGTTGTCCATTTTAACATGAAACAATGAATGAAGATATGGAAGATGGTAATTCCTGTGTCTAAAGTTACCAAGAGGCAGAGTGGAGTTATTGACTCCGAAATGAGGACAACTTCCTCTAGGTGGTCATTCCACAGCCTAAGTCCTGATTTTCCCAGTAATTAGCAGTAAGAACTTGGGCACGTAAACTAACGTCTGTGTTTCCTCAGTGAAAGTGAAATTTCTCTGCACCTTCAGGGTTGCAACCACCCACGTACATCAGCTATCATATGACCCTCCACGGTGAGACTTGCTAAGGTGTGTTGAGAGTTTCAGAGCATTTTAATAAATACGCTTCTCGTGCATAAAGTCTCACAGCTACATTTAGTGGTACAATTTGTATTTCTAAGACGAAAAGCAGTATTTTCACCAGCTTCTGTTAACGGAAAGGAGCCTTGTTCTGTTTCCTTTCTCCTAAGTCAATCTAAACGGTGGCCATGAAATTCACACACCAAGTCAGAAACTGAAAATGCATCACCCTGGTTTCAGCTCCAGGCACTTAAAATCACCTGAGTCACTGTGTATTTAGCTGTCTACATTAGAAGAATGTTAACAGCAGTGATCACTTTGTCCTAGGAACCAAAATATCCTTCACTTAGAAGCTGGAATCCAAAGTATCATCACCATAGAATAGTCAGAGCTGAAAACTTTAAGGCAGCTGAGACCCAAGCTACCTGGGCTTCTGGCAACAGACAAGATAAAGTGCTTCTGTGAAGATCAAACTAAGCGGGGATGGTCTGGGGTTTCTTCCCTGAGGTCCTGAATTCCTGCAACTAGAAAGGAAGTGCTATATTCAAGTAACAATCGTTGAGAACAAATGTCATTTAACATTAATCCAAGCTTGTAAATTAGTGTACCCTTATCTACAAATTAGTTAAGGTTTCTTTTTATTTTTTTTTCCTACCAGGATCCTCCGTCCATGGGATTTTCCAGGCAAGAATACCGGAGTGGGTTGCCATTTCCTTCTCCATAGTTAAGGTTTATTAAAATGGCAAATACATTAGTTTTTTTAAAAACCTCTGAAAAGAAATCACTAAGAAAAAAAAAAAGCGTCATTGATTGAGGTATGTCAAAGGGACACAGGAGCCAACTGAAATAGCTCTCAATGTCCAAAGCTAGAACAGTTAGAACACGAGGTACTAAATGATAACCCAGAGTATAAAATATCCAGTTCATACTGATTACATAAACAGGCGACAAGAGACAAAGCTCCCTTACAAAAGAATTCTGAATAATTTATAGATACTGCACCTTCAAGGAGAGACAGAGCTTAATCCAGCTCCCTGCTCCTACAGGGGGCGCTGTGCAGACCTTCTTCTACTATACAGTGGGGTCGGGGCGGGAGCTTTACTATGCACAAACGCAACCACTACCCAGCCGGGTGATCAAGGCCAACATAAACATGAGGCAAGCTGGTATGTACTCTTCATATGACATGATGAGACCAGCACTTTACCTGTGGTGTTCCACCGCCCAAACTCATAACCTTAGTTATGAGAATACTGGGCAAATCCCAAGAGGGGCATCCTACCAAACACTTGACCAGTACTCCTCAAAACTGTCAAGTCTGAGACACTGTCATAGCCAAGAGGAACCTTAAGAGTATTTTGGGTGCGATCCTCAAAAGGAAAAAGACAGTAAGTAAAAACAAAAGCAATTTGAATCAGGTGAGAACTTCAGTCAACAGTATTTTCAACGTGAAGTGAAAACCGTTCATGTCCTACTCTTTGCGATGCCATGGACTGTAGCCCACCAGGCTCCTCTGTCCATGAAATTCTCCAGGCAAGAATACTGGAGTGGGTAGCCGTTCCCTTCTCCAAGGAATCTTCCTGACCCAAGTCTCCGTATGGCAGGCAGATTCTTTACCAGCTGAGCTACCAGGGAAGCCCATATTATCAATCAGTTCATTAACCGTGACAAATGTGAAGATGAAATGGGGTAAATGGATGAGGGGGTATGTTAGTTGCTCAGCTGTGTCCACCTCTTTGCGACCCCATGGACTGCAGCCCACCAGGCTCCTCTGTCCATGGGAATTCTTGCAATACTGGAGTGAGTTGCCATTCCTTTCTCCAGGGGATCTTCTCCACGAAGGGAATGAAGCCGGGTCTCCGGCATTGCAGATGTTTTAGCATTTGCGCCAATGGATGAGGGGTACATGAGAACTCTAATATCTTCTGTTTTTCTTTAAAATTACTTATAGCATAAGGAACATGATCACTAACACTGCATTAACCTTGTAAGGGGACAGGTAGTTACTAGTCTTATCGTGGTAATCACTTAATGATGTATTTAAATGTTGAATCACTATGTTGTACATCTGAAACTAACAATGTATTATCAATTTATTTCAGTAAAAATAACTGCTCCAAAAGGTCTAATTAAAAAAAAAAAAAAAAACTATAGGAACACACAATAACATATACATTTGGGTAAACTCCAGGAGTTGGTGATGGACAGGGAGGCCTGGTGTGCTGCAGTTCATGGGGACACAAAGAGTCAGACACGACTGAGCGACTGGACTGATAGGAAAAAATCTAAAATCACACTGAACTGATATTTTCATGGTAATTTTATTCCCAGTACTGTATAAGTTCTTACACGGAAGGTATATATGTAATTGCTATGAAACTTTGGGATACATTGGTGGGAAGAAAAAATGAAAACCAGTTTAGGCTTATCTCTTTATCAGCAGAAAAATTTTATTCCTTTCAAGGACAAACCACATCCAAGGCCTTAACTTACAGACACAAACCAAAGTAGCCATTAAAGCGTGAGATACTGAGGTACAAGACACAGGGCGGGGAGCGCTTCGCCATCGCAGGCTGACGCCAAACTCGCTCCATCCACAGCCGAGCTCTGCCGGCCGGGGGCGTGGTGGAGGCTAATTGCTGATCTGCGGACCCGAAGGAAGACGCTGTGGTCTACAAGTACTGAAGCATTGCATACCGGCTTTGGGGGGAGACGCGTTCACAATGGAGGGAAGAGGGGTGAAGCAGAGTGCCCCGGCGGGCATTAGGCTGCCTTGCAGAGGGCCACAGCGGAGAAGCGAACCTCCCCCTGCTCACGCGCAGTGAATTCTCTGCAGACCTTGGCGGCGTCCTGAGGAGGAGAGTTGGGAATTCAGTTCCGAACACCACCAGCTCACAATGAACACTTCAAGGGAAAACGATCACTGAGACCCGCAAAGTGCACCCTGACCGACTTTAAACCTCCCAACAAACTTGAAAACCAGGGCTTAAAACAAGAGGGAAAAAAAACATCAGGTGATGGGAAAGACAAGGACCCACCCACATCACAGACGTGGCTTCGGAAGCTCTGACTGTTACCACGAGCAAATGCTCTGTGCGCCTGCCACCGTGGGCCTGGTTGTGACAAGTATGCCCTCTTTCCCTCAAATCCAGAGACAGAAAATTGGTTTCTCTTCATTAGGGAAAAGTAAACATTTTGGTGGTGGTATTGTGTCCCACTCTTGCGACCCCATGGACTGTAGCCCGCCAGGTTCCTCCATCCCTGGGATTCTCCAGGCACGAATACTGGAGTGGGTTGCCATTTCCTTCTCCAGGGAAAAGTAAACATTCTACAAAATTTAAATATCTGGTATTCCAGGTACAGGTAAATGATAACTGCTTAGATATTTAGGGAATGCCATGAATCACTAATTTTAAAACCCAAATTACAAAGAATAAGGACAGAAAATTGATCCCAATGTTACCTGCTGAATGCTAGGGTTTAAATGTATTGGAATCAGAATATCAATCACTGTTCAATTTGTAAAAAGTCCAGTAGAAAGCCCAACCAAAATATTAAATATAAGACCTTTAAGAGGCTATTGGATACCCTGACAGAAAACAACCATGGAACATCAGTTCCCAAGGTCTAAAATATCACCAACTTGATGAGTTTCGGCCCTTAAAAAGCATGAACCATATCCTGGTTTTCTTCCAGGTTTTGCACCACTCAGAAAAACTGTAGGGGATCTAAAGTAACATTCTATCAGAATTTTTAATACACTGGTATTACAGACTGCCTTCCCCAAGTCCACTTTCCTTTAGGACCCATAGTGTTCATTAACATGAAGAGTGTGCCTCTAAAGACAATAGCCAACTGCTACATACACAATAAGCAGTGACCTAATTCACTCCAATTTAAGATACTTGGGTTAAGTTTATGTATTTTCTCACCAGTTTAGCAAGTTTATTTGGAGTATAACCTAGGGCTTTTCCCTGACAGCTCGGTTGGTAAAGAACCCCCCTGCAACACAGGAGACCCCGGTTCGACTCCTGGGTCGGGAAGATCTGCTGTAAAAGGTAGAGGCTACCCACTCCCGTGTTCCTGGGCTTCCCTGGTGACAGTAAAGAACCTGCCTTCAATGGGGGAGACCTGGGTTTGATCCCTGGGTTGGGAAGAGCCACTGGAGAAGGGAAAGGCTACCCACTCCAGTATTCTGGCCTGGAGAGTTCCCTGGACTGTACAGTCCATGGGGTTGCAAAGAGTTGGACACGACCGGGCAACTTTCACTTTCACTTAGATAACCTAAAACATCTTTAACCATATAGGACCAGTCTTAGGAAAAGAATTCCCACTGATTAAGATGCTGGCTGACTGTAATATAGCTTTTTTTTTTTTTTTTTTTTTTAACAAAAAGGTTTTTACCTTCCCCACACCTCATAAATTCTACTCGCAGAAGAGTTTCAGGTACTCTATGAAGAGCACGTTTTATGGTACAGGCATACCGCATTTTATTGCACTTCACTTTACTGGGCTTTGAAGATACTGCCTTTTCTTTTCACACAAATTGAAGGTTTGTAACACCCCTACATGGAGTCAGTCTCCTGGCAGCACTTCCCCAGCGCATTTGCTCACTTGGTTGTGTGTGTCACATTTTGGTAACTCTCATAGTATTTCAAACTTTTCATTAATATTAAACTTGTTATGGTCGTCAGTAATCTTTGATGTTCCTATTGCAAAAATGCTGACTCACTGAAGGCTCAGATCATAGCAATTCTTAACAGTATTTTAAATTAAGCTCTGCATATTGTTTTTTTTAGACATAACACTATTGCACACTTAAACATAGTTTTTATATACACTGGGAAACCAAAAAAATTCAATTTTATTTACTGTGATGGTCTGGAACCAAACCCACAATGTGAGGCATAGGATAACCTTAGGCAGGAGTTAAGTATACACCTGGGAAACTTTAATCCAAATAGGATCCAACGAGAATTACTGCCCCTATTCTTTTTCTCTCCCATAAGTGAATCCTAACTCTCATGCAAACCCCCATCCTGTTTCTCTAGGTCTATTTCTCATTCCATATCACCATTCTCATGTACCCCTGGTATATCCAAGGATTAGCTCTGACTCATCTCAGGTGTATATGAAAGCTGGCTAGAGAAAGTGACCCTCCCTCCAAGAATGGCATCATTTGGTCCACTAACACCTGGAGGTCAGCAGGCCATGTTCCAAAGACAGGTCTATCATAAAGGCAGTATCGTACAGTGGCTAAGAGCACAGACTCTAAAGATAGACCAACTAGATTTGAAGCTTGATTTGACAGCTTGTCATTGACCGTGGGCATCACTTACCTCTGCACTTCAGCTTCCTCATCTGTAAAATGTGAGTAACTACCTCAGAGCATCATTAAAAGGACTCTGTGAAACAAGTAATGTAGAACAGCATCTAGCCTGGAGTCGGCAAACTGCAATGTGTGGGCCAAATCCAGCCAGCTGCCTATTTTTGTGAATAAAGTTTAAGTGGAACACAGCCATACGCATTCATTTAGACATTGCCTATGGGCTGCCTTGGAGCCGTCACAGAAGTGAATACATGCAACAGAGCCCATATGCCACAGGAAGCCTAAAATATTTCCTGGCTCGTCACAGAGAAAAGTTTTTGCCAACTCCTTGTCTGCACATAAGCACGCAGAAGAGTTTAGCTTTGATTACGACAAATGAAGAAATTACATCTTAACATCATGTTCAATTTTATTACAATTAAGCAATTTCCCTTTATAAGAGCAAACTGAATCAACTCTAGATTCATTTTTAGGGTGAAGTGGACTAATCCGCCAGCCCTGTTTTAGAATTAAGAGCTGTCTGCAGTCACCTGTACCAGGATAGTTACACAGTGACCCTGGATCTTAAAGTTCTCTTCAGGCATGTGTGAATTTGCTTCTTTTGACCTGTTAACAGTGGAGCGACCAGGTGGGAAGAAAAAACTCCAGAGTTAACTACCTAACCAGAATTCACAGTTCAAGACTGACCCACACTCAGCGGTCAGAGAGGGATAAGGCAAGGCTTGGGTTGCTGTTCCCTGAGTCTGAGTCACTGGCTATGATGTAATCTGACAAAAGGACAATTGTCACCTTAATCCCACAGGAAGTAGAATGACTTTCAGGCTAATTCTAACTGTGGGCTAAAGACAGAACTCGAGACAGATTATTAATCAGTGCCACTCTGAAGCATAAAATGAGGTAGAAAGAATTACTAAGATGATCTTTAAGCCCTAAAGACTGCTCTTATCCCAGATGATTGATGCTGGCTGTACCAAAAGAAAGCCTGCCTTTCAGAAGAGACAACTGGCTAACACAATGTGGGCCCCAGTGGAAATGGATGCCGAAGATTACCTGCAGCAGCGAGTCCTCTGAGCTGGTGCCATGGTTCACCGGGAAAGGCATCCGTCCATCTGAAACAGAGAAGCCAGGCACGTCGGTTCTCTCTGCGTGTTTTCTGGCCACTGGGCTTGTCCCACGTAAAGGCTAGCTTTAGATTCTTCCAAATACAACTACCCCTCCCACCGAGGGAAGGCTGCCTACAAACAGGCTGGAAATGAGGTTCAAGTGTTCCTAACATCCATCCCAGACATTCTAATCTACAAGCGCCAGGACCACACAAGCCCAACCTAGCGACCTAACATCTGGGCTTGTGGCCATCTCTTGGGGAGAACCACAGTGCAAAAGTTAGATGCAGTCTGTGAGATACAGGGAAGGTGGAGGCAAGACAAAGGGATCTTTGAGATTTCACGTGTCCCTCAACAACTGCTGAATGGCCCAAGTTTTCTTTGCCCTTGCTTGCCCACAGGTAGTATCTTGACTTGAGATAACACAGGTGCAAGTCTTTCCCCATTAATAAAGGGGATGACTCCTAAAACAGAGTTGGATGATCTTCCTTGTTGCCTGTAAAACCAGCTCGTAGGAATTACCCCAACATATCTAAATTCTTTTTACACAGATCAGGTCATGTTTAAGTATTTATTTCCTTCTAAAATCCTTGTCCAAAAAGGATGATGGTGGAGACTCTATACTGGTGATGCTACAGTAGAAGGTAGAAGACAGAATCTGAATGCATATCTTAAAGCAGCTGACCAATTCTCTTCACTGGTTTGTGACTAAATCCATTCATTCTACTGGTCAGCTGCCTGAGGGAGGTACTCTGGGCATGACAAGGGTTAAATGCCCCCATAAGAATACCATGGTGTTCCAGCTTCTTAAAGATATACTAAGTGCGGCCATAAAGGCCCACACCAGTACTGTAAGAGGAACTGTGTGTGAGAATGCATGCAGTTATATTAGATTCCAAAAGTGAAACATACCAAGTTCATAGAGGTGGCCATCCACATTGTTAAACAGAATAAAATGGAAGTTCACTTTGTCATCTACCTGAAGAGAAACAAGACGTATTTTCGAAAATGAGAATTTTTATTGTTATATACTGCATTTAAAAATAAAGCTGAAAGAAAAAATTAAGATATAAATGGCATAACATTGCATAGTTTAAGGTGTACAATCTGTTGATCTGATATCTGTATTTTGCAATATACAATAAGCAGGACCTAATCTGTTAAAAAATAAAAGTCCCTAAGTGGAATATGCTTGAACCAACTTGCCTGTGTATTATTTTAAATGATTAGAGCTAATATCTATTTCCAATATATTAGGTTTTATTCTAAGACCATTAAAGTAGATACACAGTAACTAACAGAACTCTTAAGACTTGCTTTTTACTGAGGAGGAAATGAAGACTTCAGGAGGATAAGCATCTCACCCAAGGTCAAGACTAGATAGTGACAGAGCCAACTAGGGTTGAACAAATTTAAATCTAACAGTTGACTCGAAGGCTCTGTTATTATTGGTACCTAAGTCATCTAGAAACTGAGTCCTTGCTGGTCTAGTTTGCTCTCCAACTAAGAGTATCTAAAATGTTCATTACTAAGAAGGGTGTTACTCACTCTACTAGACCCATTTGAGTCTACATAAAACATTATCAGCCTCAATTTACTCAAGACTGTGTCAAGTGCCAATCAGAGATTTTGCAGAGCCATTTTTATGAACAGGTCTGGTCAAGGCATTATTCTGGTAGAACTTTCTGGCATTCCTCGGCCTTGAGTAGACACATGTGCTGGATCCTGGGGAGAGGTTTTCGCACATGTTTCTGGGGAAACACAGAGGTCACCTGGATCGCCTGGCTTTAACTTGTATTTACCCGACATTGGCCTTCCTGTGCCACGGCATCGTGGGCTGCCTGAATGGCCTGCGGAAAACAGAGAAGAGTCAGCACAGAAACCTCCAGAGGACTAAAGATCAATGTTCTAGAAGTTCCCTTCCTACCTCATTCTTTTCAAAGCACTTTGCTCTATCTTCAGGGGACAACTTCTCTGTCTCAGAAAGAAACTGTTTCAGAACGGACCCATCCTCTGGGGGAAAAAACACAAAATCATCATCAGTACAGGTATAGTGTGAACGGGTGCACGTTTACTGATGACCGAAGACATCGCATCCTTGGTCATGTTTGGCAACCTGCGATTTTACCATGGCCTCAAAAGACGGGAATGAGCTGTCCCCTCCCCAGCCTCTCTCCAACCACTCCCTTCTCACTGCATTCAAACCAGAGCACTCTCCCTTCTTCTAAGGTTCAGGCTCCTCCTTACATCTTCTCCCTGGCTCCCGAACCCCTTCATCTTCCACCTCACCCTCATCTCTTTGATCACATCTGTTACGGCACTGATCCAACTGTAGCACGTATCTGTGAGATTTTTGATGCCATGAAGGCAGAATTGTCTTGTCTAGTCCTCTGTCATCTACAGCAGCTACCAACGCATAATGCATGTTTACTACATACATGATGCAACATTCAAACCTAGTAATGGTTCTCAAACCAAGACTTATTTCAGGGCAAAGAAAAGCAATCTTAGTAATAGGGTTATCCAGATAGACATCAACCTAAAGACCTGAAATGCACCTAACAGTTTGGCCTAGAAGAGCTGACTGGCCGATGGTTGGTGTAACATTTTTCCATTGCTCAGTGTGTATGAAGCAACAACAACTGGCATTTCTAAAGACCTTGCTTTGAATTTTCAGCTCTAAACTTCATCAGATTTGCTAAATGCACACCATTCAAAATTAGGAAGTCATAGGAAACTCCTCGTAACTTTATGAGGAGGACTATGACTCAGATTAAGCCTATCCGTCAGGACCACGTTTACAGAATGACAGTATGTGCAGGTGAGGGAATACAGCTTTCTAAACAAAATGATACTCACTGCAGAAGAGATAAAAAGGACCAAGCTACAACTTCTTAATATGACTATGCTGAGTCAATTATTTGAAAAAGTAGCTTCTCAAAGATCTGGTCCCTTTATGGCTGGATAACCCCCTCCTTTTTAATTTCAAAATTATACAGAGAGTAGAGAGTCTGGCCACAATTCCTTTGTTAAAAAAGGATCTGACCTGCGACAAACAACAACATGGACTCTTAGATGAAGTTATTCAGTTCTCAGCCACCCCCACCCACCGTCTATATCAGGAGTTGGCAAACTGCTGCTGCCTATCTTTGTAAATAAAGTTTTACTGGAACACAGCCGCATCCACTGCTTTACATCTTGTCTAAGGCCGCTCTTCTAGCGCTACAAGGGCAGAGAACATAGGGCCCTCAAAGCCTAAACGACTTACTCTCCAGCTTTTAAATGTGTTGACCCTTGGCCTAAATCATAATACAATGCCATGTACTTTAGCACTGTTAGCTCCGTTAACTGAGCTTCTGCCCACTTCAGGGCTAAGACTCGTCTCTTCTACGCCCTCCACAGCACCCGCTGGAGGCAGGCTAAAACCCCTGATGCAGCTTTGTTCAGAGACGGACCTTTCAAGGTGCTGGGCTGTGGCTATGCGTCTGCAGGCTCTCCTGCTGCTTTAGGCCATGTTAGCTCTCCTGTTGCTTATGAGACACTGCACCAGTAAACAAAGGCCCTAAAGGCTGGTATTTTATGGCTTAACATCAACTCTAGCTCTTCAGAATTGTTGAGACTAGACCAGGAGCACATGAGAATCACAACAATTTGCTGTCTGTTCATGGGAGAGCCCAAGAGTCTGCCACTCCAGGTGGAGGAAGCCACACCATGCTTCTTAGAAAAGGAGCTTCCCTTCCTCAAAAGAGAAGGCACAATGAGAATTCACCTGCTGATCCTATATGCCTAAGTAGGTTTTCAAAAAAAAAGGTTAAGGCAATGGTTTTGCCGAGTAGACCCTTGCGAGTGTTGGAAGGAGGCACTGTGGCTAACTGAAGACCAACCAGAGGATAACTGGCCTCAAAACCCACTCACCGAACTCCAGCTTGTCCCGATTATTGGCCACCGCGTGAATGAGTCCGATGGTTCCACAGGAGTTGCCAATGGTCTGCTTCATGAAGTACACCTTGGGACTGACTTCTTGTCCCTTCAGCTCTTCAATTTGTTTTTTCCTGAAGTTCTCATGCTGTGAGTTCAAGAAGACATTTTTACATCTCAAAATGCAAACGCAAAGCACAGACGGCAGCACAGTGAGTTACAGGGCCTAAACGGAGACACAGGCGGGATGTGTGACCAGGAGTCTCGGTCCGAGGTGCTGGCCGGCACCCGGAGGATGGCCCGTCTGCCTCCCGTACCAAGTCAGCGCGTGGGGTTCTGAGAGGGGCAGACACCCCACCCCGCGGCTGCACCGCAGTAGCAGTCCTGGATTGTAGCCCAAGCTTGTCTAGACACCACTGCCACCTTTTAGCTTGAGATGGATGGCGTGATTAAGTCAGAAAAACAGACAAGTTCATTCTTTCCTTCCTTTTAACACCAACAACTGCATCTCACACATGCATTCCCATCAAGCACTGGTCAACTGAAAGCCCAAGAGCACCAGCTAGTTTATACCTCGTTATTCTCTGAAGTTATTCTAGTCCAAGTACGTGTCACTTCAAAAACAAAACAGAACTATAGAAAGGAACAATTTAAAGAAATTCATGACTCCTTCATCTTTTTAATAAAAAACTGCCTGCAGTGCAAAGACACGGGTTTGATACCCAGGTCAGGGAGATCCCCTGGAGAAGGAAATGGCAACCCATTCCAGTTATTCTTGCCTGGGAATCACATGGACAGAGGAGCCTGGTGGGTTACAGTCCATGGGGTTGCGAAGAGTCGGACACGACTGAGCAACTAAACAACTTTTAGGGAGGAAAGACAACTGGTCTAGCATGCTGGATTGTGAGTTCACAAAAATTTCTCTGTAAGAAATCGGAGACACTTGTTTCTTTGCCAATTATACACTACAGAAACGCTAATTTTTACAACCAGTATAAATCGTACAGAACCCCAGAAGTCCATAGATTTCTAATTCTAGTAGCCTTACATTATTTCACATGGAATTGAAGTTTCAGCTTTGTCTGTGGTACCATCAGAGGAATAAGCTCTCTTGTCACATAAGATCAACAAACTCCAAGTAGTAGGAAGTTCTAGCATCATGTATCTATCTACTGTACTTGAATTGAGCTTCCATCGACTGTTAAGGATTTTCACTTTTCTAAAAAAAAGATTTAATTTTTCATAACGGGGTAGCATCATCCTTTATGGTTGTCTGAACTCTGGCATGGTGACACTTCTGTAAATATTTCATGATCATTTAAAATGTTTTATAAGTAGTCCATTTAGGATTTCACAATATTCTTGGACAAAATTAGATGCTTTCTAAATTAACATTAGCTTTTTGCAAGTCCACCTATAAACCTCAACTGGTTTTGAATTTGCTTCACTATTTAGCCCAGGAGGTGTTTTGCTTAGCCCAAGTGTTCTGCGTTGCAAAATAGGCATTCACTGAATCTGGTAGACTTAACTAGAGCTAAAGGAAAAAGTATCAAGCTCTCTCAAGCACAAAATGTTCAATCCAGAATGTTCTCTAGCCAAGAGCTGCTTGATCCAGCAAAATGAGACCAGCAGGCTTTTGTAAGACAAATACGCTTCTCCACTGCCTCCCAGAGGCCTTGCCTTTGAAGGCTGCTGCTCAAAAACCCCGAGTCATCATGGTTCCTCTAATAAGAACCCTCTGTGAGAGGCTCCTATGAGAGAAAACTGCATTCGATTTGATCTACAGGGAGCATACTTTGACTTGCAATCATCCGGGAACTCCATTTTCACCTAAGTGAAAATTCAGTAACAAACATGTCAGCGGGATTATCCTAATAGCTCTGAATAACTGTTTTTGACCCCCAATACTTGGCCCATTGGACGAACGCCTGAACTTTCCAAAGGTTTAATTTATGCTGAGGATGTTTCTAGAAATGTCGCTTTAGGACGCTGCTTGAGTTAAACTCACTGTTTGGAATGATGCCCCATAGGCTAATGCCCCCGGAGTGTCAATTAAGCAAAATTCAACCACTCCTAAATCAGGGATCCAGCGGCAGCACTTGAACACAGACAAAGCCATGCTCATTAGTGGGGTTCCGTACATCCAAGACCATCACCCTAGCTACCTTTTTATATCTGATACTCAGTCTTTGAGATACATCCATGCACACTTGCAGGAGGAAGACCACCTAAAGAGAAATGAAAAAGCATTTCCAAGACAGGCCTAATGTCCACCTGTTCAATGAGCTACAAGGTCAGCGAGTTAGAAGGTGATTTCCACACAGGAACCAGGCACAGTGATTAAGCTTTAGAAGAACACATAAGAGGGACTGAAAAACACAAGTGCGTAAGCTGTAGGGAGTGGAGGGTTGGGAAGAAACCCCTGCATCCACCGAAGGTCCAGGCAGAGGGGCGTAAAAATTAAAGAACCTATTGTTTCCTTGGGGTTTAGGCATGCCGGGATCCCTCCATTTTACACCAAGGTGGGAGTCTGAGACAGAACCCGACAATAAAACGACAGATCACAGGCCTTAAAGGCCAACAATCGGCCAGCCACTCCTTGGCGTGAAAAGCTAGGAAAAGCCTAGGTTCAACCTGCCTCACGAGTAGGATGAACAATCTTCCGGGATAATAAAGATGATGGAACTGAGATGCTGTTTCTCTTCCAAGTTGAAGGCAACGCGGATGGACGCGAGACAACGCAATAAACTCAATCAACAGGACCCCCAGGGAGTAGAACCACGAAAGTGTGAGTTCTCCCTCCATCCCCGACAAGGAGAAGGCAGTGTGCCAGGCCTGGGGGGCCGGGACGGGAGGAGACCCTGCGCCGTCCTCACCGCCTCGCTCGGGTTCGGGGGCAGCGCGGAGCCTGCGCAGCCGGGGCCCCACGCCCTACCTGCGCCGTGAGCGGGAAGAGCAGCAGCAGCGCGCAGGCCGGCGCCGGCACCGAGCCCAGAGACTCCTCCTCCAGGCCCAGGACGTCCTCGAAGCGCCACTGGCCGGCGACCCCCAGCCGGCTCAGCACCTGCGGAGAGGAGAGGCGGCGGCCGAGTGCGGAGACCCGCCGGGGCGAGCAGCGCGGGAGGCGGGGAGGCGGTGCAGCATCCCGCGCCCCGCCCCGGGCCCGGGAGGAGCGCGGCGCCGCCCCGCCCCGCCCCCGCCGGGCGCAGTGACACAGCACAAAGCGCGGCCCACACGTGGCTCCCGCGACGCCCGGGCATCCCAGCCCGCGCGCCCCGCGCCACGCCCTCGGGAGCGCGGCCTGGCGCTCGCCTCGGGGCCCGGCCTCCTCCAGCCCACCTCCCACCGGTTCCGCAGAGTCACCGCCGCCCCCCATGCAGCAGCAGGAGGACGGCGCCCGGGCCGCGCCCCAGCCCCGCCGCCTCTGGAGTGCGCAGGGGGCCGCTGGGTCTCCGCGAAACAGCCGAGGGCGCCTCGGCGCTCCCGGGGGGAGGGGGACAGAGGCAGCGCGAGACGTCACTCACTTTGTTCAGCATCTGAAAAGCAAATGCAAAGAAAAAAAAATGCAAAGATAAAAGCAGTCAGCGATACGCTACCTAGCGAGGGCTGAGCCTCGGCCCTGCGCTCCCCGCCACCCCCGGGTAGCCGTGCACCTGGCGCTCACCTCGGGGTTAATCTCCATCGGTTTGAGCTGCATCTTCGCGGACCTCGAAAGGAGCAGAACCCAGAGAAGCGAAAAAACAGCGAGCGGAGCCGCCCAGGCTGCCGCTATAAGGCGCCGGCCTGACGCACTGTGGGTGCCTGCGCAGGGGGAGCAAAGGCAAAACCAAGCGAGGGGAAACGGTCAGTCGCAGCCAAATGGGCACGAATCCCCCCATGCGCAGCACGAAGTGGTACGGCCTAGCCCCCAAACCTTGCAGTCTCACTTGCTGGTGAGATAATCTCGTGGTTGTGAAGATGGGTTTTGTTGGTAGGTGTTTCTTGCATGTGTGGATCAGTCCTTTTGATGCAGTCTAATTTTTTGCGAAGTTTCTGGAAAACCACGCTTTCGACCATCCCAATTACCTGAAAGCTTAGAGTCTCTGAAGCATTGAGAAAAAAACCAAATTCAACAGGTATATATTTAATATGAATATAAATATGTCTTCCAAATCTAGCTGCAGTTTGCATTTGACCTTAAATAATTCATCCTCCATGTTAAATCAAACAAGCACCGAGATTCGTTTTTAATTGACCTCCTAGAAGAAAACATAGTCTGTAATATAGCATTTATTGCATTAGTAATGCTGATGTAATGTGATTCCCGGGGAGGAATTGGTTGGTCTTGGGGAAGGGGTAGAGACGGGGGAATGTGACTGTAATACAAGACACAGAGAAGGCAGGCTGTCGGAGGCTTTAGAAAACAGATCCAGTGAAAAGACAGGTATGATTTGACGACAGGAGGCTGTAAAAGGAAAGGCATTTTTTTTTCTTTCAAGGAATGGGAGGCTTTGAAAAATAAAATGTTAAGTTCATGATACAATAGAAGAAGAAAGGTAATGGCAGCTAAAGAAACCACTGTTCTTTAATGATCTCAAGTGGGGTTTGGGTTTTTCTACCAGCATATTCAAAAGATGGAGACTACATATGCCTAAGAATGAATAAAAAGTGGAACAAAATCTGTAAGAATAGTACAGGAAAGCTTAACCTCAGAATGAATGAGGGCTTGCTGAATAGTAAGGAAACAAGAAGATTGGGCATTTTTTCATTTATGCTCAGAACAAAACAACGATAATGGTGAAAGAATAGACTTACCATTTAGGGAATTCAAGGTTAAAAGATGAGAGAGAAGAGAGGGGATCTGCCTTTTTTTTTTTTTTCTTTTTTTTTTTTTTTACAGTTTTTTTAACCTTTACAGTGGATCTGATTTTTTGCATGTCATCTCACTTAACCCTTAGAGGAGACAGTGAAGAAACTCTTTTTAGTGCAGTTTTACAGCTCAGAATCCATGGCTCGGGGAGGGTAATTTCCTTTAAGATCACAATTGAAAGGGAAGACTCAGAAGTAAACCCTGGTAAACTGGGCTCAAGGAGTCCATTCACTATCCAAAACTCTACTACATTCCACTTCTATTTTCTTCCCATTTTTGCCATCAGAAAAAATTACCTTCACATGGGTAATAAGAGAGGAAAAGATATTTGTGAGAAGAATGTAATGGATGAATGTTCTTGTATGTAAATTATGCCTCAGTAAAGTTGCTTCTTTAAAGGAAAGGCTTGGAAGTCAGGACAGATGAATGGTAGTGCGAGAAGAGCTGACTACATTAAATTCATTCTTGCCTTTAAGACAGGACAAATTACATCCCAATTTGCATCATCTTTTTCAGCAGGCACTGATTAAGCACCTACTGTGTGATGGGGATACATAGGTGAACAAAGTAGCTTCTGACATGGAGCTCTTATCAGTTAATAAGAGGGGTGTGGGAGGAAGTTGAGCTCAGGAGCACTTAGCCTAGGGAATCAGGAGGGCTTCCCAAAGGAAGCGACATTTGAGATAAGGCTGATGGACCCATACAAGTTAGCAGATGACAGTTATTACCAAAGTAAATAGTAAAAGAAGTAATGGTAACGTTTTGAGGAATCTTTATTAAAGGTATTCATTCATTCATTCAACAAATATATATATATCAGGGCCCTACTATGTGTCAGGAAGCATCAGAGCCATGAATGAAACAGCTCCCTGCCTACAAGAAGATGCCATAGGCTGGACATGAACAAACTGTGTTCTGATCTTTAAAAAACAAACAGTGATGATAAAGGGAGAATATATTTAGCTCTGGAGATTTAATATCAGTAGTTAGCCAAATTCTCAGACTCATAATTAATGAACTCTTAGGAAAAATAGAATGGGTGCATCTGGAACAAGTGACGTCCACCAGCCCTTACCTCCTTTTCTTTGGACTTGCTAGCCACATGGACTGGTAGAACCCTGCTCAGTGTCTTCTTTCTTCATACTGCCTGAGTTGCCATCCCTTGATATTGTAGCTGAAGTGGTTGTATAGCTTATTTAAGTTACTTTACCTTTAAAAAAGGAAGTACTGCTGAATGGAGTAGTCTCAGCCTGCAGCCACCTGGCAATCGTTCTGACCCCATCTTGTGCAGTTTTACTGGAGCCGAGAGAGAGTGCTCACATGCAAGCAAGAGTAAGCAATCTAAAAAAAAAAGAATAAGCAATCTAAATAGCAGAATTGTGAGGCTAAGAGAAATAAATTAAAATGGTGACATCTGATAAAGATTTTTGGTTGTACAAAATGTTGTACACCCTATGAATATACCAAAAAACTTTCAATGGGTGAATATATCTTAGCAAAGCTGTTAAAAATATAATGGGGATATGTATGAAGCTCTGCACATCGATCATCACCATACAGTTGGCCTTTATAAATAGTCACTTGTTTTTGATTCTGTGGTTTTAAAAAATTATGTAATTGGAAAATATCAAGTGAAAAATAAGTCCACAACATTTTGTTTATAATCATTAAAAGTTAATAGACAAAGATGAGAAGGAAAAATATGTTTAAAAATCAATTAAACATGCAGCATAAACATGGAACAGACCTGTTATAGGTAGAAAAATAAAATCAGTGAGTGGATAAGTTGTCCTTAATAACTAAGGATGACATTTCTGATTCACCAGAAGTAGGATTTTTATAAGTGGTTTTTGTTTTTAGCAACAGTGAAGATTTGGGATGGACACTTAAAAAAATAACCTCTTTTTTATTTTGATCACTAATAAGACAGATATTCAAATGACCTTGGTAGAACAGTTCTAGAGTGTATGGAAGTCAGTCCTGAAGGCTCACCCCTAAGGTTAGTCCTTCAGCACTCCCAGTGGTTTTGTAAACAGGTATTTCCCTGTATTAAGTCCCATTCTGCCTAAAATACCTACAGGAGTTTTGGACTCCTGCGTGGTATACTGCAGTCAGTAGCGGTACATGAAGTGATTTTAGGTGAATCACGAACATGGAACAGTTATTTGTTTTAAGGCACATCATAAAAGCTGTATGTTCTTGTGAAAGTGTAATGGTTAGTCGAAAGTGAAAGTCGTCAGTCATGTCCGACTCTTTTCACCCCCATGGACTATAGCCCACCAAGCTCCTCTGTCCATGGGATTCTACAGGCAAGAGTACCGGAGTGGGTTGCTGTTTCCTCCTTCTGGGAATCTTCCCAGCCCAGGGGTCGAACCTGTGTCTCTTCTATCTAACCTGCATTGGCAGGCAGGCTCTTTACCACCAGCGCCACGGGGGAAGTTGAAGGGGTAAAGTACACATTGTCTTTATGAAGGCACGTGGCTTGAGCCCTGGAGCAGTACTCCCCAAATATTTTGAGAAGTGGGTATTTCCGACTGAAGTCAGAAGTTATCCAAGGAGGGAGATGAAGATAGAAAGAGCACTCGCTTTTTTTGGTATACAATGGACATTGTATTTGTCATCCCCATTGAATCCTCAGGCCAACCCTCTGATGTTCATATTTCTACATAGATTTTGCAGGTAAATAAACTGAGGCCTTGGAGAGGCTGCTTACATTGCTAGAAGTCACACAACTACTAAGTGTCTGATTCTGGGTTGCAGCCCAACTTTATTTGGTTTAAAAACCTGTGCATGTTGAACTCTCCTGCCTACTTTCTTCTAAGGGCTAGCCTCAGAGCCTTAGCCATAGTAAGCGTGAAGATCAGCCTCTGAGAAGGAACTTAACTAATTTCCACAGTGTCAGGGCCAGAGCAAGTCACCCAACTCTCTGAAAAACGTGGCTCACTTTGAGGTCTAAGAGTTTAGTTTGAATTTATAATTAGCACATGAATTATTGACAGAGTACTGCCTCAACATTTTTTTTAACTTACTTGGCAATTCCTCTGTCAATAATGTTTCCCCTGAAGCAAAGTTCTGATATCCAGATATTTTAAAGTTAAAAATAACACAATAGAATTATATATAATGCAAAGACGTTACTGCAGTTAGTCCCTATGGTAAAGTCAAGTTTCCTCCCGTTTCCTAAAAGCAGTTCCCTAACTCTGTATTCACAAGTGTGTCCGAAGGGAGAGAAACATGAGGGAGGAGCATGCATGTCCTCACTGAATTATCCCTTCCTTCATAGAGTCATATTCATTCAACGCAGGTTTTCTTGAGCACCTACTATGTGTCAGACACCATACTAGGCTTACCTGGTTTGGGGGTTGAGGTTAGCAGATAATAGCCATAAGGCATAGACCATGCATTCTGGGCTTTTAAACATCATCAATTTTAAGATAAACTATCAATTTAAGAGCTTCTTTGGAGAGGGAGGGGGGATCCAGTGCATCAGATGCATTTATCAGTTGTCAGGCATCTCTCTTTTCAAAAATGTTTAAATATGAAAAACAAGTGTATCTTAGACACAAGGAAACACTGGCGTCTTTCCTTTCTTTTTTCATCAAGCTCTTCGTGATCAGTTTGTGTTCTGGAGAGCTCGCAGCATGCACTGTCCACAGTGAAAAATAAATGCTTATGTTCTTAAGGTATAGAGGAAGGGCTTTAGTACACAGGAGTAATAAGACACAGCTAGCACCCGGTAGCGGAGGACACGAGGACCTCAGGACCAGTGAAACAGAGACCTTGCCCTCCGGTTCCTCAGCCACTGTTTCTTGCGGAGCTGTGAAATCAGCTGGCTTTGGTGGGTTTAGATCAGCCATCAAATGTGTAAATAGTTTAATTAACTTCTTTGCATCCCAGTTTCCTCAACAGTAAAATGAGCAAAAAAAAAAAAACAACCCACTATAATTACATGAACACTACGATTTCTCCCAATCCTAGCATCCCAAGGAACTTGGACAGCAGAAAATGAAAGATATATAGTCCAAATCCCGTAAAAGCCTGGACTAACTATAGTTTCATCTCCAATTCCTTAACTTTATTATTATTATATTGATTTTATTTTATTTTAGGCTGCGCCGTGCCCTCCTTGCCGCGCTGGCTTTTCTCTAGTTGCGGCGAGCTGGGGCCGCTCTGGTTGCGGCGCACAGGCTTCCCACTGCTTGGCTTCTCTTGTGGAGCATGGGCTGTAGGGTGGGAGGGCTTCAGCAGTTGCAGCTCCTGGGCTCTCAAGTGCGGGCTCAATAGCTGTGGATCAGGGGCTTAGTTGCTCTGCGGCATGTGGGCTCTTCTCGGATCAGGGATCGAACCTGCGTCTCCTGCATTGACAGGCAGATTCTTTATCACTGAGCCACCAGGGAAGCCCCTAATTCCTTAACTTTAGCCATTAGGCCTGTTTTATGTGGCTAGGATATAATAAATAAGATTTATCTGTTAAAATTGGTTTATGAAGGGTGCTTCAGAGCTATTTGTTACATATATCCTTTTACCATGAGATTAGCATATGAGGAATATGCTAAGCAGAAAAAATTTATATCTATAAATATACCAGGAAGAAATACCTTCTCAAGAATACTGCTGAGTTTTAAGACCTAACCAGGCATCTTTTCCAGAAACTTTTGAGTGAATACATCAATTTATAGATGTCTAGTGTCTTGGTTTTACCTGGACATTTAGTTTCAGCGGCCTAAGTATATGAAGGAATTAAAACAAAAACCCTCAATTCATACGTAAATTCAATACTCTAAGAAATTTACAGTTTCATTTCTCCATATATTCCTTCTGATACTCAGGCGTTTGTGTAGCAAACCCTGTTCCTACTGAAATTTATTCTCCTCTTCTTTCTAACTTGTATGCCCACTGTTTTAGCCCCAACTCCATACGGCTCTCTTATTAGACTCCAGCTCAGATCTATACTCTTCTGGGGGATTGTTGAGGGCAAAGAGGAGGAAGGGAAGCTGTTCTTGGAGAACTCCTTTGCCTCGTATGAGATCAGCAGTATTTCATATAGTGTTTCCGCGTAGTGTATCAGTAGACCTTCACTGGTAGGGCGTAGGTCAGCCATGATGCCAGAAGCATATACTCTGTTTCTTTTTATCAGCTGCCAAACTTTTATCAAGAGCCCCTACGTCTTGAAACCTGCCCTTGTGAAAACTGACCAAAACTGAACCTCACACCTATCAGTAAGAGCACCCCAATCACTTAAGGAGAGTGGGAAGCACACTGTATCTCAAGAAGGAAAAGTAAAAAGAAATCCACATTGTATCTCAAGAAGGAACAAAGAGAAATTTTTTAATCACCCACAAAGAAAGCATAAATGAAAATGACATCAGTCTCTTCAACCAAGAAAACCAGGAAACAGTGAAATAATACTTGACTCCAAAGTGCTGAGAGAGAATGACTGTCATCCTTGAACTTACTCAGCAAAACTGTGTTTCAAAAACAAAGGTGAAAAGTGAAAGTGAAAGTCACTCAGTCATGTCCAACTCTTTGCGACCCCATGGACTATGCAGTTCATGGAATTCTCCAGGCCAGAATACTGGAGTGGGTAGCCTTTTCCTTCCCTAGGGGATCTTCCCAACCCAGGGATTAAACCCAGGTCTTCCCGTATCGCTGGCAGATTCTTTACCTGCTGAGCCACAGGGGAAGCCAAGGTGAAAAAAATGTATGTATTAACATAAGTTGAGTTTACTACTTTGAGACTCATGCAAAATAAGCTTCTAAAGGATGTAATAAAAGAAGAAAGAAAATGACCCAGTAGTTGGTTTGAGATCCTCAGTGGGGGACTTTCCTGGTGGTTCAATGGTTGAGACTCTGAACTTTCATTTCAGGGGGTGCAGGCTTGATCCCTGGTCTGGGAACTAAGATCCCACATGCCACACTATGTGACCAAAAATAAATAAATAAAACCTGTCTTTCAAAAAACAGTATTAAAAAATAATAGCATACATGTAAATCTAAATATCAATAGATAGAATAGTGCTAAAATTCTATTTTGTATAATTGTATGATGTGACAAATGCAGGAAGAATGAAAGTATTCAAAGCTTCTTTATTGTTCTGGCAGAGGTTAAGAAATTATTTGTTAGGCTTTGGTAAGTTATTTAGTCATGGTAACATCTCAAAGAAAATTAATAAAGAAAATTTTAAAAAGCACATAAATCCAAATAATTAGAGATAAATGAAAGAAAATGATCCAGTAGATGGTCTGAGACAAGGGATTAAAATAATATGTTGCCCCCAACAAGCAACATATGAGGGGAAAAAACATGGAAAATCCAAGATAAATAGGAATAACAAGGTAAGATATAAAAATAGAAAAAAGCCCCAGTTTGAAAATCATATTAAATATAAATGGACGAAACTTAGGTGTTTGATCAAATTAGGTTTTTAAAATCTAGATATGTGTCATTTTTAAGAGACATATCTAAAGCCTAAGGATATGGCAAGATCAAAAGTGAAAGGAAGGGAAAACTTTCCAGCAAAATTATTAACCAAAGAAACCTAGTCTAACTATATTAATAGCATAATGTATTGCTAAGACATAGCATGATTAGAGATAAAGGTTATCATTAAAATTATTAAATTCAGCAGGAAGATACAACAATTGCAAAGATGCATGCTCCTAATAAAGTGGCCTCAGATGTGTAAAACAAAAATTGATAGAACTACAGGGGAAAGTAGATAAATCCACGATTACCATGAACTCCCCTTTCTCAGTTATTTATGTCCAGCTAACAATATAGTAAGGAGTATGTGTGTGTGCTCAGTCGTGTCCAACTCTTTGTAACCCCGTGGACTGCAGCCCGCCAGGCTCCTGTGTCAGTGGTATTTTCCAGGCAAGAATACTGAAGTGGTTTGCCATCTACCCCAAGGGATCTTCCCAACACAGGCATCGAACCTGTGTGTCCCCTGTCTTCTGCATTGTGGGCGGATTCTTTACCACTGAGCCACCTGGGAAGCTAGCAAAGAGTGAGGAGTATAGTATCTGGTTTGATTTTGCAGGTCTGACCACAGGCAGTTACCAAGGCTTTGCCTGGCAGACCTCTTGGGGAAGTGTGCCATCCTACATCAGACTTGGGGCAAAGCCAGTGTATTTATTGCAGCCTCTGAGAGGAGTCACAGTCAAGGACTTGGGCCCTTCTGGCTGATCATGTTCTTTCGCATATTTGCATTCCTACACCTGAGCCTTTGTTTCTAAGCCTTTATCTAAGCCTTGGGCAGAGGTCTTTGGGTGCCTGGATTGAGGCCTCCTTATGGGGAGCAGAGGGGAACCCTCACAGGCGCTCTTGCTTAGGCTAACTCAGTAGTTTCCATGTCACACCCTTCCGTCCTCCCTCAGCCCTGACCCCAGGGGCCATAAACCTATTGGAGGCTTTTGTTCTAGGACTCGATCAGCAGTGGGATGATCCCCACATCGGCACTGACCCAGCTGCCGTGGACCAGAACCGGAGGAGACTGCGCTTGGTCCAGTTTAACCACTTGCTTGTACCAAAGCCTGAAGGGGTTAAAGGCTTACCTCTTTTATTTTTGGCTTGTTTTCATCAGCCACTCTGACGCCTAGCAGCTCTCTCCTCTCCCTCTCTCCCTGTCTCTCTCTGTCTGTGTCTCCCCCAGCTCACCTGAGTTTGTGACATATAGAAGATTAAAAAGCAAAATTAAATACCACAATAAATAGTCTTAATCTAATGGATGTATGTAAAACTCTGTACCCAACAATTTAAAAATGTGCGTTCTTCTCAAGCATTTGTGAAACCTTTACAAACACTGATTAAATGCCGAGTCATAAAACATGACTCAACAGATTTTAAAGAATCAGTATCATGCAGACCATGTTTTCTAATTGCAATGCAATTAATTCAAATACGAATACTAAAATGACAAGGGAGAGTTTTTAAATTAACTTTGGAAATTAAATGCACACTCTTTAATAAATCATGGGTCAAAGTCATCCTTGAAATTTGAAAATATTTAGAACTAAGCAGTCATAAAAGTTTAATGTCAAAATTTAGGAGATGCAATGAAAGTAATGTTTGAAGAAAATTCATCACATTAAATGCTTATATTAGAAAAGAAGAAATGTGGAAAAGTAGTGAGCTAGGCATCCAACTGAAAAGTTAGAAAAAAAACAACAAAATAGCCTCAAGGCAAGTAGAACAAAGTAAGTAATAAGGAGCAGAAATAGATGATGTAGGAAAATACAGTAGAAGTCACCAAAAGCCCTAACCCTAACCCAAAAGCTTTTAAAAGAGTAATAAAATCATCTGGATTATGGGGGTCAAAGAGATAATGCACAAAAAGACAATATTAAGGATATAGAGTGGGAATCACATATACATTATAAATTTAAAACAGAGGGTATACTACTATGAAAAATTTTATGCCAATATATTTCAAAACAGAGAAAAATTTCAAATACCTAGAAAAAAAATAGAAAACTGTATTGTGAACCCAAATAAAGCTGTCATTTAAAATCTTTCCAAGAAGAAATACGCAGACTCCCAGACTTAAATGCTTTTGTGGTGAGTCTTACCAAATATTTGAGGAAAAGATCATTCTATTCTTACATTAACCATTCCTGGGAAAATAAAAGAGGGAATGCTAGCTGATATATCAGGGAAAATGACAGTGTAAGAATGTCTGAAAATGTACCCGTTTATAAAAGTGATTCCCCACATCTTCACCAACACTTATTTCCGTGTTGATTGCAGCCATCCTCAGATGTCAGGTGGTATCTCATTATCGTTTTGGTGTGTCTTTCCCTGAGACCAACTAGTGTTGAGCATCTTTTCATGTGCTTATTCTTCTTTGGAGAAACTTCTATTTACCGTGAACTTTTTGAATCCACTCCAATAATAGGTTGGCTCATAACACTCCACCAAAATTGACCTTGATACAGCCATTCCTTACTTCAAGAATGATTTTTTTCTCCCCACCTCTTACTTGAATGTCTAGCAGCATTCTCTCTTAAAAACATTGTGGTCAACCAGCTCTCTGGGAGTTCCTCTCTCCTCATTGCTACTCCTTTTCTGTCTCCTTTGCTGATTGCTCTTCAGCTCCAAGATCTCTGACTCTAGATGGCCCCCATGACTCAGCAGTTGAACCTCTTCAGTTATTTATACTCATGCCCTTGAAGAACTCATTCAGCCCTAAAGCCTTAAAACCCATTTTCCTACTGAAGACTCCCAAATTTTTATCTCCAACCAGACCTCCCCTCTGATCTTAAGTCCAACTATCCATTCCACATCTCCATGTTGATATTTAATACCTAAATTGTCCAAAACCAAATTCCTCATCCTCTCCTCAAATCTGCCCTTTTCACACTCTTCCGCATCCCAGAAACTTCACAGAACTTCTGGCTCATGCCAGAAACCTCAGCCTCATATCTGAGTTCTCTTTCTCTCATGCCCCAACTCAATCTGTCAGCAAATCCTAGCCACTCTGTCTTCAAAACATATCCAGAATTCTTACCGCTGAAAAAAATTAAAAGGCAGTCATTAAAAACAACATACAAGACATTTTACTATAAAACAGGGAGTGCAAAGTAGCGTGCAAGTCTTACATCCAATGTGATTCCAACAATGAAAATGTGCTTCTAATAAATGTTTGAAAGAAAGCCACAGAAATAATGTCCTAAAAAAGTCACAGAGTTATTTTCATGTTGTCCCCTATTTTTCTTTGAAAATATTTATCTGGCTGCAAAACTTCTGGAAAGATTTCAGTGTTGATAGAACTGGTGGATGTTTATGGGGTACAGTACCATTTTAAATGGCCCTCTGACATCAGTGGGGAAGGGAGCTCATATTTCTGGAGACTTTTACTTGTACCACATGCTGAGCTAATTGTTTTGTACATACTGTCTCATTTAACCCTCTCGCCCTTTTAAAAAAATAGCTTTCTTGAGGTGTAATTGACAAATGGTAAATGTCCACAATGTTTAATGTGTAACTTGATGTTCTGGCGTACATGTACACTGGTGAAACCATCACCAAATCAAGATCACGGGCAGGTCTACCAGCTCAGAGTTCTCTCTGTTCCCCATCTTTCCCTGCTTCCTAGCTCCTCAAACAACCATTGATCTGCTTTCCGTCACTGTAGATCAGTTGGCATTTTCTATAGCTTTATATAAATAGAATCATACATTATGTACTTTTTTTTTTTTGGGTCAGGCTACTTCTGAACCATTTCTTTATGTTTTATTCACATCTTATGGCTGAAGAAATCAATTCATAAAAGTTATGTAACTTTCCTAAAATCACAGAGTAATGAGAGGTGGACCTGGAATTCACCCCATGCCTGCTTGTCACCTCAACATGTAAAAAGTGAAGCTCCAGATGGTTATATGCATTGCTGAGAGTTATAATACCAATGAGTGGTCAAAGTAGGACAGAAACCCACTGTGCCACATGCCTCTTGATTTATGTGGCTATTGGAAAGAGCATTAAGTCTCCTTTTAGATTTCACTAAGACCGCATTTTTCAGAAGTCCTGGCCATTAACTTGACCTTGATGATGGCCTTGGACAGAAAATCCAATGTGGTATGTCTTGGCAAAAGCTCCCTTCAACACAGCATCTTTCAACTTGTCAGAACAAAGAAATCTGTTTCTCTAGAAACTGCCTTTGATTTTCCTTGAATTGCTGTCCTCTTTAGAAGATACCTGAACTGAGATTAAAGGGAACTGCTTGTAGCTCGGGTCATTCCCCTTTCATCCCTCCCTCCCTTCTCTGCTCCTTTTTCGTCCTTCCTTTCTTTTTTCTCCCCCCTCCAGTTTTATTCTTCAGAGTGTTCATTTGCAGTGAATCTTCATCATCACTTTTGTTACCACTACTTCCTATTCTAAGAGGCCTAGACTGCCAGAGTAATGCGTGGAACTCCAGTCAAGATGCTTGGTTGGTGATTTTCTAAAACTGCCACATAGTTACAGCCTGGTTTCCAATTAATATATTTATATTTATTCTTTATTTATATTTATTAGGCTTATGTGATGTCTTTGTATCTAAGAGCTCACATAAGTGTTAGTATCTGCAAAGTTTAGTTAGTCATTTAGGAGTTGTCTACATATCAAAAACAAGCTTAAAAAGATGGAGAAGAATTTATATAATAAGCAATAAGATGATACCCTGAAAAATGTATTGAAATTATTGAACGCTTGTCAGAAAGACCTTCCAAGTGATGTTTTAAAATTTTTGTTGAAGTATATTTGATTTATAATATCATGTAAGTTTCAGGTGTGTGTATGTGCTCAGTCGTGTCTGACTCTTTGCGACCCCATGGATTGTAGCCCACTGTGCTGCTCTGTTCATGGGATTTTCCAGGCGAAAACACTGGAATGAGTTGCCATGTTTTCCTGCAGGGAATCTTCCCAGGGATCAAACCTATGCCTCCTGCATCTCCTGCATTGTAGGCAGGTTCTTTACCGCTGAGCCATTGGGGAAACCCAAGCTTCGAGTATACAACACAGCAATTCATATATAGATATATTCTTTTTCATATTCTTTTCCTCTATAGATTATTACCTAATACTGAGTGTAGTTCCCTGAGCTAAGTCCTTGATGGTTATCTATTTTATACATAGTAGTGTATATATGTTAATCCTAGCCTCCTAATTTATCCCTTTCTTTACCCCCCTTTCCCTTTGGTAACTGTAAATTTGTTTTCTGTGTTTGTGAGTCTCTTTCTGTTTTGGAAAGAAGTTCATTTGTATCTTGTTTTCTTTTGGATTCTACATGTGAGCAACATCATAAGATTTCTGTCCTTCTCTGTCTGACTTATTTCACTTGTATGATGGTTTCTAGGTTCATGCATGTTGCTGCAAATGACATTTTTCATTCTTTCTTTAACTTTTTACTTTGTATTGGGGTATACCCGATTAACAATTGTTAATTGTTAGTTTCAGATGAACAAGGAAGGGACTCAGCCATACTATCCCATTGTGTGTATATATATACCCTTCCAGAGACTGTTCTTCATGGTGGCTGTAGCAGCTTACATTCCTACCGACAGTGTCAGAGCATTCCCTTTTCTCCACACACTCTCCAGCATTTATCACTTGTAGACTTTTTGATGAGGGCCATTCTGACCTGTGTGAGGGGATACCTCATTGTAGCTCTGATTTGCGTTTCTCTAATAATTAGTAATGCTGAGCATCTTTTCACGTGCCTCCTGGCCATCTGCACTTCATAGTGTTTTAAATCATCTGTTTAAAATTGATTTTAATTGTGTGTAACTATTGTACTGTATGCATGTAAACTTAAATGTTAGAAGCCATATGTTTTGAGAAAATTTCTGAGGATCTTGGCTAACTTACCTATGAAAAAAATAATGTTCTGTATCCACCAGGGCAAATTATTTAAGGAGATACAAGAAAGTGTGACAGCAGCTCCCAGATCACAAATGCAAGCTAGAATACTCTGGGGAAATATATCAATATGAACATTAATTGATACATGAGACTGGCTTATAAAACTGCAAGCTGGAAAGGAATAGAAATCATCTTTGGAGTCTAGCTAGATATGCCTCATATTCCTGGATTTATGCCCAGCAACTCAGCAGGGTAGGAAGAAAGTACTGAACCATTTTTTTAAAATGATATTGATGAGGGAGAAACAAGTCAACCCTCCATCCTTCCTCCTGTAAGATTTGAGGTTATAAGTTTGAGATTGTATTTATGAGATCTGAAACAGCATTTAAATCTTTTTTTCACAGGCAGATGAAAAGTATACATTGAACCTGGCAAATTTTTAAGAAAGAAATAAAATATTACCTTTACACAGAGATTCTTTATGACCTCTAGACTTGTGAAACGTGCTTATTCTTATCTCTAATATTTTCAAACTTATCTTTATTTTTACATAATATACCAGGCCTAAGAGGTTATATCCAGGGCAAAATTGATGCTGATGATAAGAGAGAACTAAATACAGCAGGGCAAGAGAAAGAAGGCAAAGCTTTCCATTTAAAATACCCAACTGAAAAATATAAAACTGAGAGAACAAAAACATCAAGTGATCATTAGGGTAAAAGATAGGAAATGAAATGTTCCAATTCAGGCAGGATTTCAGCCCTTTTTTGAGTTCAGTGAGTGACATTTTATCCTGGGAAATATCAAGTTCCTGGCTCTCTCTATTTTTATATGTCCCACATTCTCAGCACAAAGAGTGGAGAAGACACAGCATGTGGAGGTGGATGCCAAAACCCACATATTTTCCAGTTCCCCTGGTGGTGATTTCACCTGACTGAACTTCCCTTTTCCCACATGTAAGTTGAGGCTGCTCACAGTACCCACCTCACAGAATGTTGCTGGGATTAGATAAGTTCATGCTTGTAAAGTGCTGAGCAAATAAGAAGCCCTCAAGCATGTTGGTCATGATAAAGGGAAGGAAGAGAAACATAAATTGGTTTGGTGGAACTCCAGTTCCTTTCCTTTTCTTGCCTTGTTCTGAGGATTGAAGGCTGTTTCCTTCTCTTGTGGAAAGTGAAAGTTGCTCAGTCATTGCCGACTCTTTGTGACCCCATGGACTATACAGTCCATGGAATTCAGGCCAGAATACTGGAGTGGGTAGCCTTTCCCTTCTCCAGGGGATCTCCCCAACCCAGGGATCCAGGTCTTCCACATTGCAGGTGGATTCTTTACCAGCTGAGCCATAAGGGAAGCCCCTTGTTGAAAGTAGCCATCACCAATTCTGCTCATCAGACTCTCTGACCTGCATCAAACTTTCCCACCTCAGCACCCCCGATAGAGAAGGAACTTGAACATGGAGGGGGGGGCCTCATTGCCTGCTTCAGGAGAGACATGCCTTTTAAGGTCATATATTACATCTAAAATTTTTGCCCATCTTGTACTCTACTTCATAATACACGAAAGTGGAAATGTTAGTTGCTCACTCGTGTCCGACTCTATGTGACCCACGGACCATAGCCCGCCAGGCTCCTCTGTCCATGGAATTCTCCAGGCAAGAATACTGGGGTGGGTTGCCATTCCTTTCTCCAGGGGATCTTCCTGACGCAGGGATCAAACCCAGGTCTCCTATATTGCAAACAGATTCTTTACCATCTGAGCCACCAGGAAAGCCCTCATAATACATGTACATAATGTAAAATATTTACCCCAAATTTTCTAGTGACATTTGTCACTCCAGGAGGATGTGGGTTTATCTATGATTATCAACAACTCCTAGAATGTGGTTCTGTGTTCCCAGAGTATAAAAACCCAGATAGTGAAAGAGACTGGCCCCCAGCCCTCAGGATCTGGTTAGTTAGAAAGAACTGATGAAGGCAGATCCTTCGTCAAGAGCAGGAATTCAGCCTCTTTAGTCACCTGAGCAGGCACGCTTTCATTTCCTGATACTGCCTCTCTCAAGAGCATTTTCTGATGGGAGTGGGGAGGTTGTCTTATGTTGGGTTCTAAAAGAGCAGAGCCAGGAAAAGGAATTCAGTGCACCATAATTTGTTGATGGAAAAGCATTTCTCCAGGAAAAGCTTTTCAAGGAGGGAAGGAAGCAAGATAAACAAAGGGAAAGAGGGGCTTCCCTGGCAGTCCAATGGTTAAGACTCCACACTTCCACTGCAGGGAGCATGGGTTCAATCCCTGGTTGGGGAACTAAGATCTCTCATGTCTCAAGAAAAAGAAAGAAAGAAAGAAAGGGAAAGAGCCAGGCAAGGATGTGGTCTCAGGTAAAGTCTGACTCGGCCTGATGCACAGAGGAGAAGCTGGGGGGCATGGACCACCCTGCAGAACTGTTTGCCCTTTGGGACAAGAGCGGTCTTGGCACCTCTTGGGTGTCAGCTGTGCTGTCTGGCTGGGCCCTGTGAATGCTCCAGTTGGCCGTCAGCTTCCAGGTGTGGGTTGGAGCACAACCAGGGGGTCCTGCAGTTTTGACCTCCCTCCCACATTTCCTGGGTCTCCTGGCCTGCTGTCCCCACGCCAGGAGAAATCAAGCCACCCGTAAGTCCTCAGGCAGTGATGTTCAGTGAAGACTTGCCAGCATAAAATACCAAGGCATTCCAGTAGTACATGCTTGTTTCTATTAACATGAGCTCCTGGCGCTCTCAGGATGGAAGGGGTTCAGTGTGGTCCACATTCTGCCATCATGTGACTGGTTGGTCTCTGTTGGTAAAGGCACCATGTCAGAAGCTCATCAGAGCTTTAAGCCTGCCAGCATCTTGTGGTCATCTGGCCTTGTCAACATAATGTTGTCACTGTAATGGGTCAGTATGATGTCCTCTGGAATGTGCACAAAGTCTTCCCAGACCTCTTCACACTATATTTATTATGATGGAAGATGAGGAAGCATAGCCCTGAAGCTAAACCATAAGTATGTATTGTTGCCAGTTCTGTGTGAATGCAAACCATTTCTGCCCTTCTTTTTTGGACTGAAATAGAAAAATACATGTTTGTCAATCAGTGACTGAGCACCACATACCTGAGGCCATGTTAATTTGCTCTAGCCGAGATACCACACCTGAGAGGCAGCTACACATACTTGTGGTCTTCCAGCATTCATTTGGTTTTTGCAGGGGTCGGACCAGTGAACTGGAGATAGGATAGGGACCTCCACTCCTGCACTCTTTGAATTCTGAAAGTGTTCGTTGTCCAGTCGTGTCCGACTCTTTGTGACCTCATGAACTGTAGCCTGCCAGGCTCCTCTATCCATGAGATTTCCCAGACAAGAATGCTGGAGTGGGTAGCCATTCCCTTCTCCAGGAGATCTTCCCTACCCAGGGATCGAACCAGTGTCTTTTGCATTACAGGCAGATTCTTTACCATCTGAGCCACCAGGGAAGCCCTTGAATCCCAAAGCATGCTGCTAGTCTATACCATCCCCCTCTCCCAGGCTATGCCACTGTTTTTGATTTACTATCTTAGCCAAAGATTATGGTTTCAGAACTCTTAGCCCACAGACCAAGGACTCCGTGAGGGGATTGCACGAGCAGCCAAATATATTAATTCCTATTTTGCATTTCAGAATCAGAAGACTGACCACTGGGTAGGTTTGCAAACCTAGTAGACCCACTGTAAACCAGGCCTTGGCCTGAACTCCTTTTATTACTCTAACGGGGGCTGCGATAAGGTAGCAATTCAATTCACACCCTGTGTCCAACAGTCCTTGAAATGTCCGGGTGTTACCTTTCCCCCAGTATACATTCATGTGTGTAAATATCCACGGGTCTCTTCTGAGGGACTTGGGTTATAATTCCCATGCATACTCACTGTGGTGCTACAGGAGCCTCATTCCTCAGCCTCAGGGTCTGAGTAGAGGTCTAAAGACACTCTGACCCTGAAACCAGACGAGGAATTGTAATGTCTTATTGTACCCTCTCTTAGGCTCATGCTCTCCTATCCTTGATCTCTTTTACTAGTAAGCAGTAGTCCCTGTCAATCATCCATCTATTTTGCTCCTAGGGAACACCATGTCCCATTGTCTCCATAAATCACTGCGAGTCAGACTGCTTCTTTACTGCCAATCTGAACTTACTAGTTATTATAATTGCAACCCCTGGCTATATACCTAAGAGTAGAATTGCTGAGTTAAGTGGTAATTTTCTGTTTAACTTTTTGATGAACTGTCAGACTGTTTTCCAAAGTGGCTGCACCATCTTACATTCCTGGCAGCAGTGTTGGAGGATTTTAGTTTCTCCCTGCCCCCACCGATACTTCGCATTTTCTTTTTGGTTTCAGCCATCTTAGTGGGTGTGAAGTGGCATCTCCTTGTGGCTTTGATCTGTATTTCCCTAATGGCTAATGATGTTAGTTACCTTTTCCTGTGTGTTTTGGCCGTTTGTAAATCTATGCAAAAATGTCTGTTTGGATCCTTTGCTGATTTCAAAAATTAGGTTGTCTGTTTATGATTGAGTTGTAAGAGCTCTTTATATATTTTAGATACAAGTCATGTATCAGATATATGATCAACACATATTTTCTCCCAACTTGGGGGTTATCTTTCTGCTCAGTCAACTAGCAGAGCCCTCACTTTAAAATCTGTTTATAGAGCATCTGGCAAATGACTAAAACTATGCTAGATGTCAGGAGTATGCAGGTCAAGAAGACATATTCCCTGCCCACAAGAAAAGTGGAATAACACAAAATCAGGAACCTGAGGTCAGTTTCCTGATTGTCCTTAGTCTTCTGGCCACTGTTCATCTCTTTAGCCCTTCCAGCTGCCTCAGAGCTCAGTTCTGAACATTTTCATTTCCAATACTCTCATTCCCTCAATGATCCTATTTTTGGTGTGCATGCTCAGTCGTGTCTGTAGTCCACCAGTCTCCTCTGCCCATGGGATTTCCCAGGCAAGAATACTGGAGTGGGTTGCCATTTCCTACTCCAGGGGATCTTCCCAATCCAGGGATTAAACCTGTGTCTCCTGCATTGGCAGGCGGATTCTTTACTACCTGGGAAGCTTAATGATCTTACCTACCTGTAAATGATTCCAAAATGTGTAACTCCACCTTGAATCTCTCCCTCAAAGGCCTACTTGACATATTGCCCTACAGATCTAATAGAAATAGCAAAGTTAAATGACTAAATCTGAACTACTGATGTTACTCTCAAAATATATCTTACCCCTTGCCTTCTCTGTTTCATTAAATAGAGACCCCATTCTTTGTTGCCCAAGTCAAAAGCCTTGCAGTTATTTTTGACTCCTCTTTTTCCCTCACAATATTCCATCTGATGGCAAATAATAATATCTCTATATTCAAAATATATCTTGATTCTAAGAACTTATCACCTCACTCCATGCCTACAGCTGGATTTGAGTCAGTAACATCTCTCATCTGGATTATTACGTCAGCCATTTAATTCATCTTCCTGCCTCTGCCCTTATCTGCCTCCTACAGTCTGTTCTCAACATAGCAGCAAGAGTGAGCTCATTAAAAATAAGTCAGATCGTGTCACTCTGCTTATAACCGTGGCTTCCAATCTCAAGCAGAGAAAAGGCCAAATCTCCTCCAGTTATCTACAAGGCCCTACATGACCTTGCTGCTGTGGACAAAAAAATGTTGCCTGCCCTTTCAGTGAACAAAGGCTGTTGCCTGCCATTCTGGACACAATAAGTTACGCCTGCTGTCAAGCTATTAGGCACTGCAGCTACCCCAACACTGTGCCCAGTGGGGAACTGAAGATGCAGAAAAACAGGATCCTGGCCTTAGATAGTTAAGATGCACATCAAAGGAGTAATTTCAATGAGCCTACATCTTCCCATACGTAGAAAAGCATTAAAATCATTACTAGAGATGTGTGTGTGTTTTGTGATGTTTGATTTTTGTTTTCAGCAAAAATTGCTGGAAAAAAAAACAAACCAAAAACTGCTGTATATCCTGGCTTCTCCCTGGCTTCTTTAGAACAGCGCCTCAGAGCTATCTGGGAGGATATATTCCAGGTGATATAGTCCTCAATAATGTCCCCAGATAAAACATAGTTCTTAACTTTTAAGTCGTATATATTTGTTTCAGTAGATACTCTCTTCCCCTTACCTTTCTGATCTTATTTCCTCCTATTGTCATACATGCTCAGTTGTCCATGGACTGTAGCCCACCAGGCTTCTCTGTCCATGGGATTTCCCAGGCAAGAATACCGCAGTGGGTGGCCATTCCCTTCTTCAGGAGATCTTCCTGACCCAGGGATCGAACCTGGGTCTCCTGCACTGCAGGCAGAGTCTTTACCGTCTGTCCCCAGGGAAGCCCCGCTCGCTAACTCCACTAAGCCACACTGCGTCCTCACTCCTGTTCATGCCTCAGGACCTTTGCACTTGCTGTCCCTTTTACCTGGAACGTTCTTTTCAAGGTAGCCTCATTACCACTCCCTTGTCTTCTTCAGGCCTTGGCTCAAGTATCTTGGAACTGTCAGGGTTTAGTCATGGGAGAAGAACCACTGTGAGTGTTGTGAGACAAGAGATTTGTTTTAGAAATTGGATCTTACACGGCTGCGGGATCAGCTCAGGAAGTGAAAGTCTGGAAGGCTGGATTTGGAAGATCAGGCAGTCACTAACCAGTTCTCCTGAAGCCCTGGTCCAAGACAGAGCCTGAGGGGAGTCTGAGAAGCCGGGAACATTCAGCCACTAAAGTGGACCACAGAGGGGGAGTTTGTGAGGAGATGGATGGGAATCTGTTTTTTTCTGTGTAGTTTACAGCCTCTGTGATTTTCCAGCCAAGGGTCTGGTGGTGGGCCTGGGGCCATTCCTGGCTGTTCTTCTAAGCACATTTAATTTTCACATAATGATGGCAGCAAAAACATGCATCTGTTTAACTTAGTGCAACTATTTCTCAAACAACTGAAAACACAAAATTATACTTTATCCATATCATATCAGAGTTATTTACATCATTCTTCTTTCAACTGAGTCAAGCCCCTCTTTTATATTCTGTAACATAAATCCTGAGATTTACAGTTGACCATGATTAACATGGTTAACATGGTTACATTTAATAATAGGAAAATGGGACAGAAAAAAAAATATACACACACATATATTCTTATCAAGGTAAGGAAGAAATATTCATAACAACTACAGTCCTTGTTTCTGCAACTGATCATGTGAGCATTATTTGTAGCATTATGACTTCCTTCTTCTGTTCTTACAGTCCATAAGCACAGACTGAGCGACAGGAGGAAGTAGAAGCCATGGGATCTGGGTCACTTGCTCACAGAACTTACTCGTGCCTACAGGACCCACTAGAGGCCAGTCTTGACATAGCACTTAGACCTGATGATGGGGTGCTGCTGTGTGCATCCGTCACTGTGGCTTGATGGCTCAGCAAATACCCAGAGCATGAGGGACAGCTCAGTTTGAATGGTCCAGTCTTTTCTATGGCCCAATAACAAGCCAGAAGCTGTTTCTCAAAGAATAGTTAACTACAGAGGATGACATAGCTTTCCTCAGAGTCCTAAAGGTCTGAGTTGAGGAGCCAGCCACAGACTTCATGGTGGTGGTGGTGGAGGTTTCGTTGCTCAGTCATGTCTGACTCTTGCAACCCCGTGGTCTGTAGTGCACCAGGCTCCTCTGTCCGTAGAATTTCCCAGGCAAGAATTCTTCATACCTCATCCCTATCTGTCACAGACCTGCTGATCACCTTGAGATCTACTGGATCACACAGCCCAAGTGGACTTTCACAGCAGCCTGGGCTTGTTGGAGAGCCATGTCTTTGTCTGTACTCCACTCAAAAATGGGAAAGACTTTTTGGTTGTTGGATAAATGGGTCAGGTAGCAATCCTAAGTAAGTATATTGTGTCTAAAATACTCTAGGAGGCATTCTGTTTTTTTCTCATTGATAAGGGGGCCATACCAGCAACTTGTCCTTATCCTTGGATGTCTTGATGTGGCCCGCACCTCTGGACTCGTAGAAATTTCACTGAGATGGCAGGCTCCTGAATTTTTGTATTTTCTACCCACCATCTGGCCCCATGTGCTCTTCCAAGGTGTCTAGGATGGTTGCTACTTTCCTACTTACGCAGAAGTCCAATCCCTGTGAAATCACAATCATATTCCCATTGCAGATTGAGACAATATGAGCTTCCTTCTCCTCCTGCGCCACCCCCGCAAACCCGAAGTTCTAAAAACACTCTCCTTTTACCGTTCTCTAAAGATGCGATGCCCTTACAGGCTTCTAAATGCCAATAACACTCTCAATATTGGATGTACCCTCCTAGTAAATTTCTGCTCTTTGTCCAAGAAACAACGGTAAAATGTCTCCTCTGTGAAGCCCATCTCTCACCCTCTTCCTCTGTGCTCCTGTAATCCTCTTTTATTCCTTGATGGTGCATTTATCACACTGTAGGAGAATGACCTGCTTCCATGTGAGGGCTTAGTGGCAGAGTCTGCCTTACTGCTCTTCCTATTGTAACCAAGCAGGACCCTGTGGGGCCTTCCCTGGGACGGACCCCCCCCTCCCATCCTCCACTTTAGCTCCTCTCTGAAGCACCTGGATAATAATATCTGATGCATAATTCCTGAGCTTTTATGTGCTTTCAAATGGGAGAAATTAACTACTTGATGACGATGAGCACAAAGCCCTGGACCCTCTGGCACCTAAGAACTGACTGCCATCAACCAATCAGAGAGCTGGGAGGCCCCTCTGTCACCTTGCTTTGAAAAATGCTTTGCTGTAGCCCTTCGGCGTGTTGGGGTCTCTTTTCTCAGCCCTGTGATAATCCTTCTCTGCTCCAGACTCCGTTTCGGTGTGCTTGGCCTCACTCTGCGTCTGGTGTCTGGTAACACTATCTCCTCATCTGAGCATGCTTCAGTGCCCCAGTCGGAGCTCAGTCAATGTGTGCTGAATTAATTAAGCTTCCTTCTTAGCCAGCTGTCTTCAAAGTGACTGTGATTAGTACAGGGCAGTGCGAGGGATCTTAATTAACCCTTATCTTGCATAATTAATATGCTCAATTTTCTTCTTCTCATACGTTAATTGATAATTGCACTTATTACACATTTTGTAGACAATGCCTGGGAATGAGATCCCCATCATCTCTATTCCCACAAAGATTTCAAGATAAAATTTTACCTTATGTTTAAACAAGAGAAAACCCCGCATGTAATTCATCTTATGTTGGAAGAAAGCCAGATATCGTCCATAAACGTGAGAATGAGGAATGAGTTTGCCCAGAACTTCAGTTTAGGTGACCAGCAGGTCAAAGGAAGGAGACAGGATTAGAATTTGATTGTGATTAATATGAGCCTGGTATTCTGGTAAATTCAATCTGGGAAGCATGGCCTCGCATAGACCAGGAAGCCCCCAAAGGCAGAAGCGGGCAGGACTTTCCTAGCCCTGCCCATGCTGACAGCCTGACCCCTAAACTGGAGTCCTCCAGGGCCTGCGGCCGGGGTCCCCTGCTGCAGTTGCATACACACAGAGGCTGCTGGAACCTCGGGTCCTTAAGTTCTCACATCACACCACTCTGAACCCTTCTCCTGCTTCCCCTAGAACTAGCCAGTGACCTTCTGGTTGTAATTTGGTTTCTAATGCTCTGTCCTGGATGTGATAGTTGCAATTCTTACTGTAGATTAAGTTATCTGCCAGGGTGATAAATGTCGTTTACTTGTTAAGTCGTGTCCGACTCTTTGCAACCCCATGGACTGCAGCTGGCCAGGCCTCCCTGTCCCTCACTGTCTCCTGGAGTTTGCCAAAGGTCATGTCCATTGAGTCAGTGATGCTATCCAGCCATCTCATCCTCTGCCACCCTCTTCTCCTTTTGCTTTCCATGTGTGGCAAATATGAAGTATTAATTATAAGGTATTCTACCAAGACCCTGAGACTAACAGCTAAAACTCTGACCCAGGTTTGGCAGCCAGCCTGCTTCTACCCCTGGGAACATTACCTTCCCCTGTACCATCTCTCAAACCACTGCATGTTTGATGGTTTCCTAAGCCTTTGTTCTGTGCAGGCTCCCTTAAGACTCATATATTACACCGTTGTATTACTTTCTTTTTGAGCATCCATCTTGTCTCCTCCTTTAGATCAGTCTGCTTTAAGTATTTTTGACTAGCATGGACTATAAACAAGGTACCCGCCCTCACACATTTTAAAATTGACATCCAAATTTTTTTTCTCAAGTTTAAATCAATATAAAGAATATAATTTCTGATGCATTAGATTTATCTACAAAGTATTATTCTTTTAAATGTATCCAACAGAATTACATACCACAGCGATCTGATCCTCACTATCATGTATTTTTAAAATATGTAAGCTGGCTGTCCATTAGTAGATGGAAATTTTATATTGTTGCTTTTTGCTCTTTATCTCACATTTCCATTCTGTTTCTCCTAGAAAATTTTATCCAAATATAATGTATTTTTGTGCCTAACAGTATTTCATTTATCATTCTAGCATAATTCTCTACAATATAGAAGTTAATTTTTATTTTTATTTCCAGTGACCTAAGTCTGTAAATATTTTAAAATACCTCCTGGACGGAGGAGCCTGGTAGGCTGCGGTCCATGGGGTCGCGAAGAGTCGGACACGACTGAGCAACTTCCCTTTCACTTTTCACTTTCATGCATTGGAGAAGGAAATGGCAACCCACTCAAGTGTTCTTGCCTGGAGAATCCCAGGGATGGGGGAGCCTGGTGGGCTGCCGTCTATGGGGTCGCACAGAGTCGGACACGACTGAAGCGACTTAGCAGCAACAGCAGTTTAAGTTACTATCACTACCAGCAGATAGTTAAAGTATGTACACATGTTACAGATCTCATGGATAATTATTAAACACAAAAAAAATCTACAAAAAATAGAATAAAATAAATCTGTTTAGAAGTCCGTCTCAATGAGATGAAGGAGGCTCCATTCTTTAAAATTAGCTTTTGTATTTGAGGATGAATAAAGGTACTACCATTGTTAGAAGATTTAATAGTAATGATAATAAATCTTTTTCTTCTACTATTGAGACAGGGCTTAACATCAATTCCACTCCTGTTTGTCAGTGTTACAGATATAGCTAGGAGAAACCTTGTTCATGTGAAGAGAATACATGGAAATAGAAGGAATTTTGTTGTACCAATGCCACGACATTTTTTTGCATTTCCTCTAAGTTAAATGCCAAAATCGTGTACAAATTATGTTCGGTCATCTGTTAGCTGATGTCTTCATTCCTTCTACCTTCAATTTTGTTCATTGCAAAGAGTCAGAATCCGCAGACTTGTGCGCCAATACGGCCTTCATAGTCGTAGCTACCTCGGTGCTGTTGGCAGCATGTTGAACTGTACCTTTGCTTAGGTTGACACCTGAGGCGAAACATCAGCATTAGAATCAGCCTGGGACAGACATGTGCCTTGCTTCCGTAAAGAAGATGAAGCGTGGCTGTGAAAGGGAAGGTGGGAAGGTGGGAAGGAGGACCGGCCTGGCCCAGCTGCTCTCCCAGGCCGATATAGGAAAGATCTTACTCTCACCGAAGTGGCTGTGAGGATGAGGAGTGCAAGCACCTGTGCTCATCACAGAATTGCTAAGCTACTTTTGTTTTGTTTTGTTTTGTTTTTTGCTAAGCTACTTTATGTGTTGACCCTGATTAAAAGAAGTGACCCACTTTAATTTTTTTCTTTTTTTTTTAACCTTTGTGTTAATCTCTCCTAATGACTACTTGTGTTTTCTCTAGTCTAAGAGAATTGGACGTATCTGTACATTAATATAACCAGCTAGGGAGACATTTAGTAGCTTGAGAGTATATAGGCTGTTTCTTCGTGTTTAACAGATGTAATTAGCTGACATTACTTTTAGAGGACGTTCAATTGTTTCATGTTGTGGACAGCGGTTGTTTTTGCCTGCTCAGCATTCATTCCCATTTTATTAACAACACATCCTTTTTAGGGAGAGGGGAAAGACCCTCACTAGTTCCCAGGCTTTTGCTTTAGTGGGGCTGGACTCCCTCACTCCCCTGATGTATCTAGCTTCAAGATGGGCAGGAACCTTAAGCCAGGCTCTCAATTCTAGGACTTTGGCCAAAGCTGGTGGGGTTACTGGTCAGGAGAGTGGTCAGTGGAGTGGCTGGTGGCCACAATGGGAAGAGGCCCCATGATGAATTAGAGGGTGATTCATCCAGACAGAATCAAGGAGGCAGGACGTGGAGTTGGAGAAAGACCCAGGTCTGATGATATTCTTGGAATCCACTGGTCCCAGTCTTCACCAATCTGGTCCCCATCATCACCAACCTACACCAATCAGCCTCTCTAGTTATATGTGCCAGTGCCTTCTCTTTTCCCTAGCCTGCACTGGCCCTATAACTTGAAGTACCCTGACTAATAGGCTTCCCAGGTGACACAGGGGTAAAGAATCCACCTGTCAATGCAGGAGATGCAAGAGATGCAGGTTCAATCCCTGGGCTGGGAAGATCCCTTGGAGTAGGAAGTGGCAACCCACTCCAGGATTCTTGCCTGGAGAATCCCATGGACAGAGGAGCCTGGCATGGTCCATGAGGTTGCATAGAGTTGGGCATGACTGAGGGACTGAGCTTGCACACACACACACACACACACACCCTGACGAATGTAGTAGGCTCTCATCTTTAATGTCTTTCTACTTCCCAACACCAATGAAAAAGGGAGAATTATTTTGTTAAGTATAGATTACTGTATTTATAGTATATATATATATATATATACACACACACATTCTCAGATACAGTGAAATAGCATTATTTCTTATTTATTTTCAGTGTACTTCCTTAAAAAAAATTTTTTTAAACTGGGGTACGATACGCATAACATGAACTTTTCCTCCTGAACTGTATTGAAGTGTACAGTTCAGTTGCCTTAAATACGTTCACATTGCAGTGCACTCATCTCCACTGTCCATCTCTAGAACTCTTTTCTTCTGGCAAAAATGAAACTCTGAAAACATAACTCCTTATTTCTCCCTCCTTCAAGCCCCTGGCTGCAGCTTTCATTATATTGTAGATATAGAAGGCTGTGTGAGGCTAATACCAGAGGGCAATTTGTACTGTAAATATGAGACATTTCTTGTGCCTCTCTTGTCACTGCAGATGACACTGGGGGATCCATTTATCAGGTTTGCTGTTCATCCTACATATTGTTACAAAATCAATACCAAAATAAAATGGAGGGAAAATAACTCTGAGTACCTCTGGACCTAGAGAGGTAGCTTTTTTTTTTTTGGTGGGTCATCAATGTGTCGCCACAGAAAATGAGAATTGCAAGCCCTTTTTAGGCTTTATTTTTGTCTTTGATACCTTTGACAATCTCTAAAGTTTCAAGATATTATTTTACGTTCATAAGAATGTTTCTATATGGTGTTTATCTGTTCTGAAAGGTCTTTATTTGCAGTGGAAGGTGTATTCGTTTCTTAGGGCCACCATACTGAAATACCACAAACTGAATGGATCAAATCAACAACAGTTCTGGAGGGGAGATGTCAGCAGGGCTGGCTCATGCTGAGGTGGGCGGGGGCATGTGGAATCTGTTCTATGCTTTCCTCCTAGCTCCTGGTGTTCGAGGCTTGTCGATGGTCCCCTCCAATCTCTGTCATGTGTTTTGTTGTTCAGTCACTTAGTTGTGTCAGACTGTTTGTGACCCCATGGACTGAAGCACGCCAGGCCTCCCTGTCCTTCACCATCTCCTGGAGCTTGCTCAAACTCATGTGCATGGAGTCGGGGATGCCATCCAGCATCTCATCCTCTGTCGTCCCCTTCTCCTCCTGCCTTCAATCCCTCCCAGCATCAGGGTCTTTTCCAACAAGTTGGCCCTTTGCATCATGTGGTTAAAGTATAGCTTCAGCTTCAGCCTCAGTCCTTCCGATGAATATTCAGGACTGATTTCCTTTAGGATTGACTGGTTTGATCTCCTTGCAGTCCAAGGAACTCTCCAACGCCAAGAGTCTTCTCCAACATCACAGTTCAAAAGCATCAATTCTTTGGTGCTCAGCCTTCTTTATAGTCCAGCTTTCACATCCATACATGACTACTGGAAAGACCATAGCTTTGACTAGATGAACCTTTGTCAGCATCGTCTCTGCTTTTTAATACACTGTCTAGGTTGATCATAACTTTTCTTCCAAGGAGCAAGCATCTTTTAATTTCATGGCTGCAGTCATGATCTGCAGTGATTTTGGAGTGCAAGAAAAAGTCTTTCACTGTTTCCATTGTTTTCCCATCTACAAGGCATGAAGTGATGGGAACAGATGCCATCCATGATCTTAGTTTTTGAACACTGAGTTTTAAGGCAGCCTTTTCACTGTCCTCTTTCACCTTCATCAAGAGGGTCTTTAGTTCCTCTTCACTTTCTGCCATAAGGTGGTTAGGACTCAGTGTTTCCACTGCCGTGGGCCTGGGTTCTATCAAAGCTAGTGCAGGTGATGGAATTGCAGCTGAGCTAGTTCAAATCCTAAGAGATGATGCTGCGAAAGTGCTTTTGTTCTCATGTGTAGTTGTTTTTAAAACAGTTAAAACAGGAGCCGATGTGTTTGTTTTCTGATGACTGTACTCCAACGGGAGCTTTACCGCTCTAACACAGGTAATGTATAATGTTGGCTTTCTTTACCGTAAGCTCTGCCGACTTTTGGGAGTTTGTGTTCCAGCTTAGCTGACACAGTGAAGAAGAGTCTTCCTGTATTATTATCATGCATTTGTTTTTGGTTGTGCAGGGCCTCTGTTGCTTCGTGGGTTTTTCTGTCCTCGTGGCGAGCAGGGGCTGCTCTCCAGTTGCGGTGTTCGGGGCTCTCTCCTCGTTGCAGGGGCTTCTCCTGCGGATAACGGGCTCTAGGGCGTGGGGCTTCCACAGTCGCGGCACATGGGCTCAGCCTCCGCGACCTTCGGGCTCTAGGGCACAGGCTCAGCTGTCGTGGCTTATGGGCTTAGTTGCTCCACGGCATGTGGGATCTTCCTGGATCAGGGATTGAACTCTTGTCTCCTGAATTGGCAGGCGGATTCTTTACCACTGAGCCATCAGGGAAACCCAAGAAGAGTCTTAAAAGCTAACAAATCCCTTCAGTTCCAGGGATGCCAGTTAATAAGCTAAGTGCTAGCTGCAGGTACCTTTGGAAAACATGACGAGTAATAGAGTTCAACAAAATGTTTACACCACCCGCCTAGGGTTTTTTTTTTTGGCTGTACCTTGGCAGCTTGTGGGATCATAGTGCCCTGATCAAACCCAGGCCCACGGCAGTGACAACAGAGTCCCTACCATCGGCCCAGCAGGGAATTCCCAATAAAATGTTTTCTGCACTAATGTTTCATCGGTATCACAATTTTAAAATAAGGTTTTGAAACTGTGCGTGATCGTCCCAGAGAAAACGGATTATTTTGGGGTAACAACCCCAAAATCCCAGTGGCCTGAAACAGCAGCGGTTTCCTCGGTGATCACACCATATGTCCACAGAAGGTCAAGAGGAGGCTCTGCCCGTGATAGTCCCTCAAGGATCCAGGCTGAGGTGGATACCACTTGGACATGAGCAAAAGGCATATTGGCTCTTAAAGTTTCCACCGGGCCTGGACCCACATCATTTCCACTCATACTTCATCAGACGAAGCAAGCCATACAGCCACTCCTGATTTATAGGGGCATGGGAAGTGCAGCTCCACCATATTCCAAGGGAAACAGCTGGAATATTTGTGGATTGGCCTAATGTCTACCACACCCTGAGTGGCAGATGGGTGTCTAAAAGCTAAAGCAGTACTGATTATTGGAGACATTCCAATTTAGTACTATAGAAAACGGACTTCAATGTCAGTTGGTCAGACTTTGGCGATGGGTAGCAGGTTCTCTAATGTCTTTCTTCTGCTTCGCTATACTCTTGCCAGGTTATCTACGATCTGATACTTTATGTTCACTTTTTCTGTAAGAACTATAGGTGATCTTTAATGGTATGCATATAAAATGTGTTCTACTTGTATATTCTTTTACAGTAACTTCTGAAAAATTACAGTGGCTTATGAGTTCTTTAATCTAGATTCTACCTTCACTTTTCATCTCTCTCTTCCCACATCTGAGACTTCTTATTTTTTTTAAGTAACCTCTAGCCAGAGAATTGCATAGAACTCATTTCTGCCCCTCATTTGTGTGCATTTAGGTAAATTACTTAATCAACATTATCAAAGCTCCACTGCCTTAACTATAAAGTCAAATAATAATTGTTCTTACCTTCCAGAGTGTTTTGAGTCAATGATGTGATATTCATAAATTCTTCCTAATATCTATATTAGCTAAATCTTACAAAATGCTTATTAGATGTCAGCCCCTTAGTGATCCCTATATTATGACCCACTTAATTTTCATCACAACTGTAGGAGGTAAATATTACTTTTACCTCCATTTTATAGAGGAGGAAACTGAGGCACAGAGAGTTCGGTAACTTGCCCAGTGGCACATAATCAGTAAGTGGTGAATTAGCAAGGCAACACCTGGCAGTCTGTGCCAGAGACCATTCTCTCGATCTCTACGCTCAGTGGAATGCCTGGGACATGGTAAATGCTCAAAACATTTTGCTTATTTTTATTTTATGAATATTATTGTCATTGATATAAAATGAAGGCCTATAGTTTTCTCATGGAAAAAAGGTAAAACCTCTTCTTTCTTGAAAAACGTGATATTTGATAAAAATGCACGACTTCTGCTAATACTATTTACACAGAGATGAAAAATAAATGCCAAGAGACACCAAGGCATCTGTCTTGGTCCCTCTCACTCTCCCTCCCCACTTTCTCTTGGATCACTTGCTCCAGGGGATCCATCAGCCGTGTTGTGAAGATCCATCAGGCTACTCATGTGGAGGAGGAACAGAGGTCTCTGGTCAACAGCCAGTAAGAAACTGAGGACTGCCAAAAATCATGTGAGCAAGTGTGGAAGCAGATTTTCCCCCAGCCCAGCCTGGAGATGACTGAGGTCTCAGCTAACAGCGTGACTGAGAACTCAGGAGACACCCCGGCTCCCAGACGCTTGTCCTGCAGAAATGGTGAGACAATTCATGTTTGTGATTTTCAGCTGCAAGGGGTCATTTGTTACAGAGCAATTCATAGCTAAAATAGATATTGGTACCTGGGAATGGGGTGATGCTTTAATAAAAATAGACTTAAAATATGGGAGTGGCTTTTTAAAGAAATTAAGTCCTTTACCTTCCTATATAAATTTTAAAATTAGCTTGTCAATTACTTTATATAAGTATGCTAGGATTTTGGCTGAGATTTCATTGAATCTATAGAACAACATAGGGGCCATTGCCACCTTACCAATGTTGATTCCTCCAATCCACAAACTTGGTAATGTATCTCTTCATTTAACTAGGTTTTCTTTAATTTTCTTACCAATATTTTGTAGTTTTAGGTATAGAGCTTTTATATATCTCTCATCATTTTTATTCCTGATATTTTATGGTATTATACACATTTAAAAAAAACTTTCTATCATTACTGGTAAGCATAAATAATTATTTTTTTGATACTACCATAATTTAAAAAAATTTTCAATTGTTCATTGCTTTTTGTAAATAGAAATTAAGAAGTTTTTGTATGTGTGTTAGCCTTGTTTCCTATGACCTTTTTACATATCCCTTTTGGTTCTAGTGGCTTTATCTATAATAAATTCAATTAGATTGGCTATATAAGTTTTGTCATTTATAAATTTTATTTCTTTCTAGTCTGAATTTTTTAATATGTTTAACACACATGCATAGATGCAGGTACAACAATATGTGTATGTGTAGTTGTAGTTGTATTCAATTTGCTAAAATTGTATTAAGAGATATTATACCTATATTCTCTGTTTGATATCAGAGTGATTCTGGCTTCATAAAATTAGTTAGGAAGTTTTTCTTCCTTTTCTATTTAATGAAAAATTTGTTTAGAAGTTTAACTATTTCTTCTTTTAAAGTTTTAAAAGTTTCACTAGTAGCTTGAAGTTTTCAATTTCTTTAATGCAGATAGGGCTTTTCAAGTTTTCCTTTTCCTCTTGGGTCGGTTTTTGGCAATTTTTGTCTTTTAAGGAATTCGTCCATTTCACCCAGGACATCAAATTTATAAGCATAAAGTTGTTAATATTCTTTTAATTAACTTGATATTGGTAATTTGTAAATTTTATTTTTCTTTGATCAGTCTAACTAGATGCTTAGAACCCAGGTCTCCTGCATTGTAGGCAGATTCTTTACCATCTGTTCAGTTCAGTTCAGTCACTCAGTTGTGTCCGACTCTTTGTGACCCCATGGACTGCAGCACACCAGGCTTCCCTGCCCATCACCAACTCCCGGAGTTTTCAAACTCATGTCCATTTAGTCAGTGATGCCATCCAACAATCTCATCCTGTCGTTCCCTTTTCCTCCTGGCTTCAATCTTTCCCAGCATCAGGGTCTTTCAAATGAGTCAGCTCTTCGCATCAGGTGGCCAAAGTATTGGAGTTTCAGCTTCAGTATCAGTCCTTCCAATGAATACCCAGGACTGATCTCCTTTAGGATGGACTGGTTGAAATCTCCTTGCAGTCCAAGGGACTCTCAAGAGTCTTCTCCAACACCACAGTTCAAAAGCATCAATTCTTCAGCTCTCAGCTTTCTTTATAGTCCAACTCTCACATCCATACATGACCACTGGGAAAACCATAGCCTTGACGAGATGGACCTTTGTTGGCAAAGTAATGTCTCTGCTTTTTAATATGCTGTCTAGGTTTCTTCCAAGGAGCAAGCGTCTTTTAATTTCATTGCTGCAATCACCATCTGCAGTGATTTTGGAGCCCAAAAAATAAAGTCAGCTACTGTTTCCACTGTTTCCCCATCTATTTCCCATGAAGTGATGGGACCAGATGCCATATCTTAGTTTTCTGAATGTTGAGTTTTAAGCCATCTTTTTCACTCTCCTCTTTCACTTTCATGAAGAGGCTCTTTACTTCCTCTTTGCTTTCTGCCATAAGGGTGGTATCATCAGCATATCTGAGGTTATTGATATTTCTCCCAGCAATCTTGATTCCAGCTTGTGCTTCATTCAGCCCAGCATTTCTCATTATGTACTCTGCATATAAGTTAAATAAGCAGGGTGACAATATACAGCCTTGACATACTCCTTTCCCAATTTGGAACCATCTCTAGAGTTTCAGCATGTTCCCAACTCCATCATCCCTAGAGTGGTCATGTCTTTAATGATGTTCTTCTGATCTCCTGTAAGTAAGTCATTATTGTTTCCCAGCTCCATTTAAGTTCTCACACTTAAGGACCATGTTTGAGTATCCTGTTCTGTCCCCTGTTAGAGCTTCCCTGGTGGCTCAGATGGCAAAGAATCCGCCTGCAACGCAGGAGACTCGAGTTTGATCCCTGGGTTGGGAAGATCCCAACAGGGAATAGCAATCCGTTCCAGTATCCTTGACTGGAGCATTCCATAGACAGAGGAGCCTGGTGGGCTATAGTCCATGGGGTCACAAACAGTTGGACATGGGTGAGCAACTAACACTTTTCATAGTAGATTTATAATGTTCTGTTAATTTCCAGATCTTTTATATCCTTGCTGATTTTTTGTCTACTTGTTTTGCCCACAATGGAGAAAGGAGTGTTGAAGACTCCCTGTATAATTGTGTATTTGTCTGTTTATCTTTTCACCTCTATCAACTTGTGCTTTGCGTATTTTTGATCTTGGATTTTTAGGTAGACACACGTCAAGGTTGTTCTATTACTGACAAATCCATCCATTTTCATTATATGATGTCTTTGTTTAACCTTGGTGATTTTCCTTATTCTGAAGTCTGCGTGTCTGCCAAGTCGCTTCAGTCATGTCTGACTCTCTGTGCCCCTACTGACTATAGCCCACCAGGGGAGTTGGTTGCCATGCCTTCCTCCAGGGGATTTTCCTGACCCAGGGATGGAACCTGCGTCTCTTATGTCTCCCAAATTGGCAGGCAGGTTCTTTACCACTAGTGCCACGTGGGAAGCCCATTCTGAAGTCTACTTTATCTTACATAAAAGTAACAAGTCTAGCTTCTTTTGATGTCATAGAGTGAATTGTGCCCCAAACCCCCCAAATTACATGCTGAAGCACTAACCACCCCCAGGACTTCAAAATGTGACTGTATTTTGGAGACAGTGTCTATAAAGAGGTACTTAAATTTAAATGGAGTTATGTGGGTAGGTGTCAATCTGAAATAACTAGTGTCCTTATAAGAAGAGGAAGAGACACTGGGCAGGTACTTACACAGAGGAAAGGTCAAGTGAGGACAGAGAGAGAAGGATGTGATCTATAAGCCAAGGATAGAGGCCTCGCCAAGGCTGCTGACACCCTGATCCTGAACTTCCAGTCTCCACAGCCGTAAGGGAAATACATTTCTGTTGTTTAAGCCACCTAATCTTTGATATTTTGTCATGGCAATGTTAATAATGTAATAATAAAATAATGTTTGATTAGTGTTTTCATCATATATTTTTCCCATTCACTTAATTTATCTACATAGTTATATTTAAATTGGCTTTCTTATATTTAAATAAGCTTCCCAGGTGGCTCAATTGGTAAGGAATCTGCCTGCCAATGCAGGAGCCACAGGCTTGATCCCTGGGTTGGGAAGATCTTCTAGAGGAGGAAATAGCAATCCACTCCAATATTCTTGCCAGGATACTCCCATGGACAGAGGAGCCTGGTGGGCTACGTTCCATGGTCGCAAAGAGTCAGACACAACAGAAGTGACTGAGCATTCATTCATTCTTATAGATAACATATAACGTATAACTATTTCTATAGCTAATCTGAGAGTAACTGTCTTTTAATTAGAGTGTTTAGAGAACTTATATTTAATATAATTATTCATATGACTGGACAGGCCCATGATTTTATTATTTTTGTGTTTTGGTTCCTTCACCATTTTCTTTTGGATTATTTGAATACTTTAAGTATTCTATCTTACTTTATGTATTGTATTTTTAGCAGTGTCTCCCTTTCTCTTTTAGTGGTTCCTCTGGGAACTCTCAAATGTAAGCAGTGTAAACGCACTGGTTAAAAGAAAGAAATTTGTTTATCTTTTCTTTCAGTCTCCCTTTGCAAATTTTAGGAGATTAATATAAATGAGGGACTGTCATCTTAAATGTCATTGGAATTGAGGCCAATAATCCTAACCACACTGGATTTATATAAACACCAGTCACTTGACAAAGGCAATGTGCTTGACTGGCTTTCTTCATCTCACTGACTTTTTTCAAGATAAAATCCAGGAAAAATAAAGTGAGAACAATGAACTTCTGTACAGGAGTTTTGTCTCAGCTGAACTAGCATCAGATTTAGGACACTGCAGACTGGGAGTTTGGGATTAGCAGATAAAAACTATTATATGTAAGATGGATAAACAACAAGGTCCTACTGTATAGAATAGGGAACTATATGCAGTATCCTGTGATAAACCATAATGGAAAAGAATATATAGAAAAGAATGTCTATAGGTATATAATTGAGTCACTTTGATGTACAGCAGAGATTGACACAACATTGTAAATCAGCTATATTTCAAAAGCAAAAGTAAAATTAAAAATAGAAAATATAAAAATCAAGTCCTTTTTCTAATATCATTCTCAAATTTGAAAAGATGCATGGGTTTCATGGGCTTATAGTTTAGTAGCTTAGAGAGTAATTTGTTAAAACAAGGAAGTCTTAGATGGAAAAATATAATGCATTTATGTATGAGGTTACTCAATAAAGCAAAAATGTCAGTTCTCAAATTAATCTATATGAAATATAATATTAATCAAAATTCTAAGTGTATTTCATCAAAATGATTTATTTATTATAAATTTTATAAGGAAGAGATACTGTGAGTGAAGGGCTAAGGCAGATTTAATAAGGCAGAAGAAAGTACAGAAGCCCATCCTTCCAGGTATCAAGATATATTACAAAGGTAACAATGCTAAAATTGTGTAATATTAAGCATGGTAATAGAAATATTAACCACTAGGAGGGAATAGAGAGCCTAGGAACAGATCAGTGAGATCTTGGTATGATAGAAGTGGCATTGTAGACAAGGATTTTTCAATACATTGCATTAGAACAGCTGGCTCTCGTCTTGTAAAATTATATTTGTATCTTATACCACATTAGAAAAGAAATTAAAGATTTAAATATAAAAAAAATACAAAACTTGAAATCTTCAGAATATAATAGGGAAAAATATATTTCTTGCCCAGGGATTAAAAAAAATTCTTAAGACTATTGTTGGCCAATCATGTTTTTATTCACAGGAAAAAAATATTTATCCAAGTATGTAGATAGAAATGCTTTGAAAACCATAATATATGTAAGGAGAAACATGTATATCTCCTGTTTCACTTAGTTCCCTTTTTTTTCCAAGCAAAATGTTCTCTAAGAAAATTCAAAGACTTTAGGCAAAGTTTTTTCTAGCACATTTCTAATTTAGCTCTTTTCTTACAATAAGTTACATGTACATGATGATATTGTCCCCATATCCTCAAAAGTGCTATCTGATTCTATAATACAAAATTTGATATAGTTTCAATGAAACTAAATGTTTTTCTCTCAGTGATAACTTTCTAGACAGAACATGAACTAAAAAAACAGGTAAAAACTGATAGAATATTTGCTTGCTACACCTTTCCTGTTTTTGGACTCTATCCTATTCCTCCACTTCTTGAGAACTTTTTAAAAAATTGAACTACAGTTGATTTACAGTATTTCAAGTGTACACCAAAGTGATTCATATATATATATATGTATGTGTGTGTGTGTGTGTGTGTATATATATATAGGAAAAGAATCTGGAAAATAATATATATGTGTGTGTGGGTGCAGTTTGTCCTAGGTGTGTCTTTATACTGCTTGGAAACTGCAGGGAAAGTTGCTTTTGTGAGCCTGAATATTGGGACTTGATGGAAAAGTGTAATATACACGTATATATTCTTTGCCATTATAGGTTATTGCAAGATATTGAATATAGTTTCCTGTGCTATTCAGCCATACAGTGGGTCTTTGTTGTTTATTTTATATATAATAGTATGTATCTGTTAATCCCAAATTCCTAGTTTATTCATTTCCCACTTGGGTATTTTATTCCAAGACTATTGCTAGTACACAGGAAGGAAATATATTGTATTTTATCATGTTTACTAGTGTTGTGACTGTGATTTTTTTTCCTTTTAATTAAAATATAGCTGACATAAATATTATGTTAGTTTCAGGTGCCTGCAAATTTGATTTTTAACTTTTATAACCTAAATAACAACTATTACTTGCAAAACCATTGTCTTCGAAACTATTTTCATGAGAAATCATAACTCATTTCCTTAAAACAAAGACAGAAAGTTCATCCTCAAAGAAAACTCATTTGTCTTCTAAGAATAGCATTTCAGAGATTCAAAGAAATTAGAGGTGGAAAAATCAATTAGAGCTAATCTACCAGCTTGTCAGAAAGGATTGCTTTCTACAAAATATATTCTAGTTCTTTGTCCAGGTTAATTTTTAAGTGTCTCAAGGGATGGAGCACTTGTTATAGGCCTTTGAAGTCTTCCCTTTTATACAATTGACCTTCCCAAGAACCTTGTTTTTTTCTAATATCTAACTGCCATGTTAGTTATTATTTCTGTGCTATCGCTTTTAACTACCCTTCTTTTTCTTATAGTAATTCCTCTTCTCCCAAATTGTTTTTATACTCTCAGATATTTGTAAGAAGCTAGACTTCATTTAATTTAATGACATAAGTTTACTTATAATAAAAATCTCAAGTCAAACAGATCATTAGATCTTCTTCTCCATTTTCCCTTTTTGTCTGTCTGTCTCTGATACTCTACCCTCCCTCCCTCCTTCCTTCCCTCTCTCTCTTCTTTCCTTTCTTCATTTACTTTCTTTTTGTAGACTGGGCAATTGGTTGCTTAAAAGTGGAAAGTACTTGACAGGAACAAGTAGAGACCAGAGAAAACAAATTTTTGATCCAGGAGACTATCAATCCCTTTGCAAATTAGCAATATAGTTCTTGTCTGTCTCTGGTATGAGCGGAGCATTTTTTCCTCTTGTGGTTCTTTTATAACCTCTTTAATCTTTCAGCATTCTTTATTTCAGATTTCTTCCTTTCTATTTAATTATGCTTTTACAAATTTAAAATTGAGTACTTTTCCAGATTTGGATGGTATTATGTATATCATATCCTTTGAACATGAAGGTGATGGTTTTCCTCCATTTATAAGATTTAAATTCTTGCCCTTATCTGTGTAGACAATTAATGTTGAGACATCAGATACTTTGGTACTCTGGACTCAAATTTCTTCTGTCTGAAGATAAGCAAACCAAGGATTTTAGAAGGGGTGAGAGGATATCATACAGCCAGTGAAGGAAATTGCCCTGAGCATAAGAACATAAATTTTTTTGTAGCCAGAGCCAGTTCAATAAATGCTGGTGTCTGCAGAGCAACAACTCATGGTAACCTGGAAGAAAGGCAGAGACAAAGAATGTGATGAATTTTATCTTGTGCTTATGTGCTCATAAATTGAGTTTCTAAGTAAATGAAGAAAGGAAGGAAGGAAGAGAGGGAGGGAGGGTAGACTATCAAAGAGAGACAGACAAAAAGGGAAAATGGAGAGAAAGACCTAATGATCTGTTTGACTTGAGATTTTTATTATAAGTAAACTTATGTCATTAATGAAGGAGTCTTTTGGGCCTAGAAAAGAGAACAACAGTCTCAAAGGCCCCTTGCTGAATCATCTAACTTCGGAGAAAACAAAGCATAACTTTAGTTCCATCCTGATGCTCCAGGCCAGCTGCATCTATCTGGGACTTATCACCCCCTGTCCGGAAACCTACCACCCCCTACACCCGCCCAGAAGACTTATCACCCCCTGCCCAACTACAAGTGTCATCTCAACAAAAGAATACTCAAAATATCCCACCTGATTGACGTTTCCCTTATCGCTTCCACAAACCTCCCTATAAGTATGAAGCCTCCCTGATCCCTTTTGGCGCTCAGCCTGGTCATTAGGCCGACTGTCGCCCCTCCTTGCCTGAATAAAGGTAACCTACTTCTGTTGAGGTCGTCTTTCCTTTTCTGCCTCGCCGGAACCATGCCTTACATTTTTGGTGCCGAAACCCGGGAGGGGGCGAGGCACTCGTCTCACTCTCTCTCACTCTCCCTCCCTCTCACTGTTTTCCCCTTTTCCCCGGAGTCTGGGAGCGCAAACATCCTCCGAGCTCACTTCTCTGCCAGGGCTCTTAAGTTCCCCTCGGGGACGCCTAGTGCCTTCGTGAGCGGTGCAAGTCTTGTGCTAAGACTTTATTGATGATTTGCGTACCCCCAGGCCTCGGCTTTACCCCCTTTTCTCTCTCTCTCTCTGACGACCTCCAGAATAGGGACCTCTTGCCATTCGACCGCTCTACATGCAACACTCCACTCCAGCCAGCCCCTAGATTAAGGTAAGATCCGATCCGGACGGAGTTCTAGAGGCGCCCTAGAATTCAGTCCTCTCCGGGTCCCAGGGACCCCCGGCCCAGGGCCACTCTGTAGGCGACGGTGGGGGACGCTCCACCTCGACACAGCTCTCTTCTCATAACTCCTATTGCTGCGGGTGACGACTCGAGTTCCCAATAGGAGCCTCTGCTTGCCTTTCGATTATGGGGTCTGGCCACTCTGTCCCAAAAGATTCCCCTCTGGCCTGTGTTCTCAAAAATCTCAAACCACTCTCACTCACTGAACTCAAAGCTAACCGCTTAAAGCAACTCTGTACACAGATTTGGCCTCAATATCAATTAGACAATCAAGACCACTGGCCTGAGGTCAGCACATTTGACTTTAACATTCTCCAAAATCTCACTGACTTCCTTAAACGGAATGGCAAGTGGTAAGAGATCCCCTATGCCCAAGCCTTTTGGGCTCTTCGGAGCAGGCCCTCCCTATGCCAGGCCTGCTCCACCCACGAGGTCCTTCTATGCACCTTGCCTCCCAAGCAAAAGAGCTCTTCTTCCTCAATTAACCGCAGACCGCAACTTTCTGCACCCCCAGAGTTCGACCCCGCGGACGAGCCCCCTCCCTACCCGCCACCCCGCCGCCCCTCTCCTTCCCCTTCATCCAACTCACCTACTGGCACTGAAACCTCTCCTGACTCCCCCTCCCCCCTTCCTTCCCCCCCTGCCACATGGTCACGTACCCAGCACATGTTTCCCCTAAGAGAGGTCGCAGGACCAGAGGGCCCCACCCGAGTCCATGTGCCATTTTCATTGTCAGATATGAGCCAGATAGAAGAAAAGTTAGGATCATTTTCTGAAAATCCTACCAGATACAGAAAAAAATTCCTGAGACTCTCCCAGGCCTATAACCTCACATGGAGTGACGTATATTATATCCTAAATGCCACTCTCACCCCAGATGAAAAAGACCGTATCTGGCAAGCGGCAAAAGCCCATGCTGATCATTTACATAACCAAGACCGGGACAGCCCAGTTGCTGATGAGGCTGTGCCTCAGTTAGATCCCCACTGGACTTACCAGCCCGGTGACCCAGGTATCAGGAGACTCAATCATATGATCACCTGCATTCTAAAAGGAATGCAGAAAAATACTCATATCCATGTCAATTATGATAGAGTCAGGGAAGTCACCCAAGGGGCAGACAAAAATCCAGCCTTATTCTTGGCACGCCTCACAGAGGCAGTCCAAAAGTATACCAACCTAGATATCACTACCCCTGCTGGGTTACTGTACCTTCATGTTCAGTTCATCAGCCAATCTGCCCCTGACATCAGACGTAAGCTTCGCCAACTAGAAAAGGGCCCTGAGACCCCCCAGAGAGACCTTCTAGAAGTAGCCTTCAAGGTGTTCAATAATAGAGAAGAAGAGGCTAAGAGAGAAAAAGAACGTGAGAAAAAAGCTAAATATGCCCTTTTGGCAGCAGCAATTAAAGAAAGAAATCAGCCTGGCCCAAGTCATCCCAGAACGGGTCTTAAGACTCCCCCCGGACCCTGCTTCCGATGCAACCAGTCAGGACACTGGGCAAAGGCATGCCCAAACCCGCGGCCCCCGACAAAAGCATGCCCAACCTGTGGCCAATGGGGACACTAGAAGATGGACTGTCCCCGGGAGTGCCCTGGCACCCCTGGGGAGGTCCCCACCTCCCAGACCTGGAGAGTAAAATGTCCACAGGGACGCCCTGGCGCATCTGAGGAGATCCCCACTTCTCCCCAAAACCCCAGCCCAACTCTACAAGAATTGTTCCAATGATGGGGCCCGGGTTCCAGCCCCCCGGCCCGTGTCTTGAACACGAGCTCGGAACTCAGGGTAGACGGGGTAGTGGCCGGAAAAAAGACCTTTTTTATAATAGACACTGGAGTCACTTTCTCTCTCTTAACTTCCTACTCTGGCCCAACTCAAGACTCAGAAATCACAATCAAGGGGGTCTCTGGAGTTCCCCTAAGGCCAAAAATCAGCCCTCCATTACTCTGTCAATTTAGAAAATCAACCCTTATACACTCATTCCTTATAATGCCTCAGTGCCCAATGGCACTTCTAGGGAGAGATTTGTTATCCAAATTGGGGGTCTTTATTACCATGCCCCCCCTCGATACAGTCTCTATATTCTGCATGCAAATGGCACCTGGACAGTCCCTATCCCGCACCCCTGACCTTCCCTTAGATCTACCTGCCTTAGACCCCCAAGTCTGGGACACTGATCACCCCTCAATAGCCAAACATCATCCCCCAGTCCACATTACCCTAAAAGACCCCTCGACTATAATCACCCAACAACAGTATTCTCTCACCCCAGAGGCCCACAAGGGACTTAAGCCTATCATAGACCGTCTTCTTTAAGCCTCTATCCTAATTCCTACCCATTCACCACACAACACCCCTATTCTGGCAGTAAGAAAGGGACCAAACTCTTAGAGACTGGTCCAGGACCTGAGAAAAATCAATGAGGCTATTATGCCGACATTCCCAGTAGTCCCTAACCCTTACACCCTTCTGTCTACCATACCCCCGACTGCAACCCACTTCACAGTATTAGATCTCAAAGACGCTTTTTTCACCATCCCCCTCCACCCCCTCTCCCAACCTCTTTTCGCCTTCACCTGGCAAGACCCCGAGACTCACGTTTCCCAACAGCTAACATGGACAGTTCTCCCCCAGGGGTTCAGAGACAGTCCCCACTTTTTTGGACAGGCTTTACAAAAGGACCTACAGACTCTCAACCTAGCCCCGAGTCATCTCCTCCAATACGTAGATGACCTCCTCCTTTGTAGCTCAACCCGAAAACTCTGCCTCCAACATACTGCCAAACTCCTTGAGGCCTTGGGATCCTGGGGTTATCGGGTATCCCAATCTAAGGCCCAAATAGTCCAGACAAAAGTCACCTACCTGGGACTTTCCATATCCCATCAACAAAGAACTATTCCCCCAGATAGAATCCAGGCCTTAATTAACTGTCCACTTCCAAAAACAAAAAGGGAACTCCTGTCTATCCTCGGCCTCCTAAATTTTTTCCGTATCTGGATCCCCAACTTCTCCCTCATTGCAAAGCCGCTCTATGAGACAACTAAAAGATGTCTGGATGAGCCCCTCTTTAATCGTTCCTCGCTGGCCAATCCTCTTCGCCAACTCACCCAGAGCCTCCTCCGAGTGCCAACTCTCCACCTGCCAGATCACACCAGACCATTCTTTCTCTTTGCACATTCCAACCAAGGACAGGCCCTGGGGCTTCTATGTCAGCGGGCTGGAGACACCTGGGCTCCCATAGCCTATCTATCAAAACAGCTAGACATGGTGACCAAGGGGTGGCCTCCCTGCATACAGGCCATGGCTGCTATCGCAGCCCTCGTACCCGAAGCAAATAAACTCTCTAGACATGCCCCTTTAGCAGTCTGTTCTCCACACACCTTCCGAGACTTGCTGTCACATCGGGCTTTCCTCTCCCTTCCCCCTTCCAGGGTACAGGTCCTACATGCCTTTCTCCTCGACCCTCAGCTCTCATTCTCCCCGTGGTCTCCCCTTAACCCCGCCAGCTTATTACCCATGTCCTCTACAACAGACTCCCTCTTACATAGCTGCAGCCTAACAGTAGATCTTACCCAAAACCCCTTCCAACATGTAACAGATCAGCCCATCCTAGACCCAGACACCCCACACTGGTTTGTTGATGGCAGCTCTCAAAAATCCCCACCGTTTGCAGCAGGATATGCCATCATCCAGGGAGACCTTCGTCACAATCATAAAACACAGACAATTAAAGCTTCACCGCTGCCACCTCACACCACCTCCCAACAGGCAGAACTGATAGCTCTCACCAGAGCTTTAACTCTGGCTAAAAATCTAAGGGTTAACATCCACACAGACTCCAAATATGCCTATAACATACTTCACTCAAACATCCTAATATGGAGAGAAAGAGGTTTCCTAACCCAAAAGGGATCCCCTATTATTAATTCAGACCTGATTCACAAACTTCTAGAGGCAGCACTCTTACCAAACAAAGCCGCTGTCCTCCACTGTAGGGGACATCAAAAGGGAAGTCTCATATCAGCCTACAACAATGCTGCAGACCAGAAGGCAAAGGAGATAGCACTGTCCCATCCTCCCCTCCAGTCCCCTGTCATCTTAGCTCTGACTCCACCCGACCCTCCCACCACCAGAAAAATCCTCTCTTATCTACACTCACTTTTTCATCCCTCATCCAAGACACTCCAGCAGTTCCTCCGTAACCACTTCCCCATATCCACTGCTGACCAACAATATTTAGATAACCTTACCCGCTCCTGTCAAACATGTCAACGTACTAACCCCAATTCCAACCTTAAACTGACATCCTTTCCAACCCATCAAATGCGAGGCAGCCTCCCAGCACAAGATTGGCAGATAGACTTTACTCATATGCCCCGGGTCCGGAGAGTCAGATACCTACTAGTCCTTATAGACACATTTTCGGGATGGGTAGAAGCATTTCCCACTACAAACAAAAGAGCCCACACAGTGGCCCAAATCCTCCTCACAGAAATTATCCCCAGGTTTGGGCTGCCTTCATCCCTACAGTCTGATAATGGCCCAGAATTTACATCCAAGGTCACCTCCTGGGTACACCTCTCTTGTCTAAAACGGGTCACCTCTAATCCTGCGCTGCCCTCCTTAAATGACACCTATCAGGTCTCCCTCACAGGACCCACCTCCTTAAAATTCACCCGGCGACAACCCCTGTCAACCATCGGAGAGGACACTGAATGACCTGGACTCTCTTCAACCTACAACTGTTCCTGACCCAACTACTACAAGACCTCTGGATCAGCGCCCCGACAGGAACCTCCTTCAAAGACCTGACTACACTGGTGTCTCAACTGTGGCTCCAGGGAACCTTCTACAACCTGACTCCAGAAGAAATTGATTTCTTTACCCTCATTCTCTACATCATTCTACATCCTAATGAGCACTGTTCCTCCTCAGATTCAAATAACCATCAACTTGGGGCCTTCTGCCCCTCAACCTGACTGGCCTCTCCCTGTCTCTCTAACCATAACTGCACTCTTAATCTTAATCCTTGCTATAGGCCTAGTAACTGTCTCCCCTCAGGACGTTCTCACCGCAAAAAAGAGAGAGACCTGCCTTTTCCTAGGAGAGAACTGCTGCTATTTTGTTAATAAAACAGGCATAGTCCAGGGCCGAGTCAAAAAACTTAGAGACAGAATTGAACGCCGCAGAAAAGAGTTACAAAACCTTTACATTCCCCAAAACCTGTTCCAACAGATACTCCCTTGGTTGCTCCCTTTCCTGGGACCATTGGTACTTATCATTCTATTCCTCTTATTTGGACCCTGTCTCTTTAATCTCTTTCAAAGGTTTCTCCAAGAACAGATTCGGGCCATCTCTCGAGATCAGGTCAAGACCATTCTTCTTCTCGAGAGCCTCACCTCAAGCTCAAAAAAAAGAGACTGTGGGCCCTAGGACGATCCTCCATTCCAGACCCAAAACCGTCGCCCCTATCCAGCAGGAAGTAGCCAGAGAGATACGGCGCCCTTTTTCCCTTTTTCTTATGATTTCAGGGCCTGGAATGAAGGAGTCTTTTGGGCCTAGAAAAGAGAACAACAGTCTCAAAGGCCCCTTGCTGAATCATCTAACTTCGGAGAAAACAAAGCATAACTTTAGTTCCATCCTGATGCTCCAGGCCAGCTGCATCTATCTGGGACTTATCACCCCCTGTCCAGAAACCTACCACCCCCTACACCCGCCCAGAAGACTTATCACCCCCTGCCCAACTACAAGTGTCATCTCAACAAAAGAATACTCAAAATATCCCACCTGATTGACGTTTCCCTTATCGCTTCCACAAACCTCCCTATAAGTGTGAAGCCTCCCTGATCCCTCTCGGCGCTCAGCCTGATCATTAGGCCGACTGTCGCCCCTCCTTGCCTAAATAAAGGTAACCTACTTCTGTTGAGGTCGTCTTTCCTTTTCTGCCTCGCTGGAACCATGCCTTACAATTAATGTAAAGCCCATCCATTATCATTGTTCAAGAATCATAGAATAAGTGTTCATAAGATTTACTAAATATATTTTTAATAGTGAAAATTTACAAAGAGATGTAATCAGCTTTCTCCTCTTACCAGGAAGCTGTTAGCACTTTAAAAACAAAAACAAAGCTTGTAGTGGAATTCCCTAGAAAAAGGACCATGTACTACATTTCATAGGGTTACAACATTTCATTTAGATAAGAGCTAAGATCTGGAACAAGCCTTGCAGTCTGGAACAAATTCTGCCTCTGTCTTTTAATAGCTGTGTGACCTTGGAAAGGTGACTTAACTCTCCTGTGCCCGTTTCCTTTGTTATAAAATAGTGATACAGCCTGAGGAAAAACTGAGTTATAACTTGAGAATAACTGAGTTAAGATTGTAAGGTGCTTAGTTCAGCACTTTAATGAAAGCTAACTTTCCTTCATTCATTAAACAGATATTTATTGTCTTCTATGTGATAAGGCCAGAAATGTAAGTTCACAGTATAACAACAAAGAATGACACAACATCTAACTCTATGTATGCGTGGGTGCGCGATAAATCGCTTCAGTCGTATCCGACTCTTTGTGACCCCGTGGACTGTAGCCGGCCAGCCTCCTCTGCCCATGGGATTTTCCAGGCAAGAATCCTGGAGTAGGTTGCCATTTCCTTCTCCAAACTGTATGTAAGGGTGCTACAAAAATATATGTCATCCCACCCTTGCCTTCTCCCACAGAGTCCAAAAGTCTGTTCTGTACATCAACTAATAAAAATAAATGAAAAAAAAAATATATGTCATGCTCTGCAGTCAAGAAGCAAGCAATTAACTATTACCGAAAGGAACTTGGGTCCACTCACCGGCTGCACAGCCGGGACATCTGGGTTGTAGTAAAGGAAAGGATGGCATTTATTTGCAGGGAGCTGAGCAAGGAGCATGGGGGCGGCTCGTGCTCCAAGGATCAGAACTTCCCAGTAGCTTTCAGTGAGGGGTTCTGAAAGGCAACATTTGGGGTGAGGGCTGCAGTGTGTGTGACTCTTTTCTAATTGGTTGGCGAGATAACAGGGTGATGTTTCCAGAATCTTTATCATCCACCTTCTGGTTCCACCCACCTGGGGGCCACATGCTTATAGTCACCATCCTCCACCTAGGTTTGTGGGGGAGTGGTCCTAGTTCCTGCAGAACAACTTCAAGATTGTCAGATTGTTATGTATATCCATCTTCCTGGAGGAGGAAGTAGGACCGTTTTATCGCTGAATTCTTGTCATTATATTTCTTGTTTAACTGCTTTTTCTTTGTTTCTTCATTCTCTCACTTATGTAATTAGTAACTGCTTGGACTTTGTCTTTGGAACTCATGGAGCCTAGGAGTCTGATGCATTTTTGTATAAACAAGAAACAAGGCACTTGGAGGTGCTTTTGAACTTGGGAGGGTCCTGCAGGGTCTGTCTCAGTTTCATAACTTACTGTGTAGTAGATTCAAAAAGAAATCTTGGCCTTTAAGGAAAGTATGATTTTGAAAAGTGGACAAGGCGCATGTGTAAAACAGGGAGTGTAAAGTAATCAACATAAGGAAAGTCACAAAAGCATGGAAGTACTTGATGTTTGCCAATGAGTGAATGAAGCATGAGAGAGGGGGAAAGACTCTCCTTCCATTTTTGGTGAATCCTCTATTGCATGAATTTGGGTTGTGAGAGGGCCCCGCCTCCAATAGGGAATCTGCAGGGAGGCAAACATTCCCTCTGCCTGCCTTTTGGCTGCTGAGGCGTGGGCCTGTGACCTTGGATAGTTCCATCTCTGAACCTGAGTAGGGAGGTAGTGATGCTAAGTTGCTGAGACCCTGGAACAGCGGCCACAGCAAATGGCCAGTGCAGTGGGGCGTTGGTGACAGAGTGTGCCATGGTCTGGTCTCTGTTACATGCTGCCAGCCTTACACAGATCCTGACCCTTTTCTGAACCAATTCTCCATCTATTTGTTGATACAGTGGGCCACTTGACAACCCTCCTATTTTTTTTTCTGGATAAATTAACTGGAGAGAGTTCCTTTTATTTGCAACCAAGAAGTGTCTTAAACAGTAGAGAGTGTCTTTTTCTTTTTTTGGTTTGTCATCAGTGTTACCTAAATTTTGTTCAATGAATAGCAATTACTTTAGTAATAAAACATTTTTATTTAATGTAAAATCAAATATAAATGTGAAATATAAAAATTCTTGAAAGTAAAAAATTTAATTAGAATGTAAAAAGAGCCACATAATGATAACAGGATAAAATGGATAAATATTAATCATAATGGTAATAATTTTAAGGTAATATATATTGAATGCTTCCCTCTGAGCCAGGTGCAATATTATGAGCTTTATCTGCATTATCTGAGTATAATGATAACATTAAGTTGTGCATACTATGATTATTAACCTTTTCAGTTAAGAAACTGAGGTTGGGGGAGGGTAAGTCAAACCACTTGTGGCATTGTAGTGTAGCTAGGATGTAAGCCTGGGTAGCCTGAACACAGCACCTATTCTTCTTAACCTATGGCATCATGGATAAGCAAGTCAATTTTTCATAGGAGAGTTGACTAAGCTTTTGTACTGGAGGTAATAAGAAAAATTTTGCCAGGTAAGGGATACATAATAGGGTCGGTTTAGCCTGAGAAGGGAGTGTGCAAGGCAAAGACAAGAAAGGCCATTACCTGTTCCAGGAATGCCTCAAGGAGCACTGATGATCAGTGTAGGGGGTGGAGTGGACGGTGGGGTTTGGAGGTGGGGAGGGGGTGGCTGAAAGGGAGGTTGGTAAGAGGAGTCCCAATAAAGGTTTGAAATGGAATGGCGAGTGATCCTGTGAGTCCTTAGGTGTAGTAGTTTTGATCCTTAAGCAACTGAAAGTCATAAGCAGTCTTAAAGAAAGGGAGTGACGTCATCAGCATCTTTTTTGGAAGGCTCTCTCTGACAGCAGCACAGAGGAAGTACTTGGGCTGGGAGTGATGACTGTCACCAAGGTCAGTTAGCAGGATACTGAAACAGCGCATGACGAGTCGGTGAGAACAGTGGGAGTGAGACAGCGAGGAGGACCCAGATTCGAGAAAAGGCCCTAAGGTGGAAGCAACAGGGTTTGATGACTAATTTGTTGCGGGTGGTTGAGGAGGAAGAATTAAAGATGACTGAGATTTCTAGTTTGGAAACCTGAGTAATTGGTGATGTTATTAACTGAAATAGGAATGGAAGGAAGGAAGTCTCTGGGAGGCCTATGAGTAGATTTACATGTGTTATTTCATTTAACCCTAGACAAACTGATGATGAAAAGACTAGGATGCTCATTTGCTAGATAGGAAAATCAAGATTCAGTGAGGTTGAATAACTTGCTAAGGTCACATAGATGGCAAATAAAAAAGCTGGGATGTGAAATAAAATTTTACTCCAAAGTCATATCTTTCCATGATGGTATTCCACACTCTGATAATAATTTTTAGTTTGGGAAAATAGGACTAAAGCTCAGGGGAAAGCTAGATAGAGCTAGAAACATGGTTTGTCTTAGAGTCGGAATGATGAAGAATGAAGAGAGAGTAAACTCTCACACTACTGGGATAAAGAACTAGAGTGGTACTGTCCAATAACATTTTCTGCAGTGATGGAAATATTTCACGCACTGTCCAATACTGTAGCCATTAGCCCACACTGCTATCGAGCATTGGAAATGGGGCAAATATGACTGAGGAACTGAAATTTTAATTCTAATTTTAGTTAATATAAATTAAAAAACCATATGTGGCTAGTAACGACCCTATTGTATAATTTAGGACTAGAGGACCCAGCTAGACATGAAGGCAGTTCATCAGAGGAGAGGCCCTGTTGGTAACGCCGCCAAAGCACTAGGTATTAGATCATCTGCTTTCTGTCTGTGAGGAAGATCCGTCCTGGGCTTCCCAGGTGGCACCAGTGGTAAAGATCCCACCTGCCAACGAAGGAGAAGAAAGGAGATGGGCATTTGATCCCTGGGTTGGGAAGATCCCCTGGAGGGCAGGCATGGCGACCCACTCCAGTATTCTTGCCTGGGGAACCCCATGGACAGAGAAATCCAGCCAGCTCCAGTCCAGGGGATTGCAAAGAGGCGGACATGCCCGGGAGACTAAGCACCGCCCAGCACACAGCATGCAAGCATGCAAGCCTGGTCCTGAGACTGGGGGCTGTCATCCATCAATGAAGAAAGGGTTCCTTCCCAGTGCAGACAGCTTAATTTTACCAGCTCATCTTCGAAAAGAGAGTAAGTCTAACACTCCATCTCTTCTTGTGGTTCCCTGTTTCTGCTGTACCTCACAGCCTGTGGCTGTCTTAATATCCCGACCAGGGATTGAACCCAGGCCCTTGGCAGTGAAAGTGCAGTGTCCTAACCAACGACTGAACCGAACTGCCAAGGAATCTCTCTTCTCCTGTATGGACAAAAATCACAATCATTTTCTCTGTATTTACATTTTGCTGTATAGAGTGTTACTTAAGCTCAAGCTCTAGGCCAACACCTGGGTTCAAATTGAAATTCTGCCATTGAATTGGTTTGTTGTGTCTAGAGTTAGTTACTTCACATTCTCAAACTTCACTTTAACACAAGGATAATAAGTACCTAACTCAGGGGGTAATTGTGAAGATTAAGTTACATAACCTATGTAAAACTCTTAGCCAGTATGGGGCCCTGGCTTAGCACCCAGTTAAGGCTGGCTCTTCTGTAACTGGTACCTTATTGTGATGAGTTTGTACTTTGCACCTCTGTGTTTTGACATTTACTTGACTCTATTTTTGCATAAGTGAAGGTGTTCTCCCAGATCTCTAAATGTCAGAACATTCCAAAAAAGAAGTACACATTCATCAAGATAAAAAAGGTAGATATGGTTCTAAAAAATTCTTATTGTAGTAGTATGAATTTTGCAACTATTTTTGTATTTCACTTTGATTTGTTTTGATATTTTAAATCAATACAGTGGAAAATATTAACTCTGATATTTTGTTGTGATCGTTAAAATTCCCTTTGCTTAACCTAAACTGTTCATACACCACATGATCAAGCGAAGCTACTAGAAGCTGTAAATGTTGATTCAAAAGATTTCTTGATGTTTGGAAGTTCTGAAGAATTTCATACCACTGTAATTGCAGTATTTAATGCCTAGTTTCTGGTTATCTTAAAAGTAGTTGGATAGACTGTACAGTGGTTGGATACATCAAGGACTATTTAAAGACCAATGACTTCAGAAGCAGGAATAAGTAATAGGATCTCTTTTGTTGCCACCAATTTTGTACTTTGTAACCTTTGGACTAAAAAAACATTGTGATGTCTTGCATTTTGTGTGTTATTTGTGCAAAAAAATTTATTTTTTCATTAGATTGTGATGTCAAGAAATCTGTGTTCAAGTACTAGTTCTGCTGAGTAGTCTGTCAAGTAAGAAAAAATCATTTACCTCTTTGGACCACAGAGAGGTCCTCGGTAACATCTAAAAATTGATCCTGACTTGATTCTAGAATGATCTAAGTATCCTTCCAACTAAAATTCCTTGTATCTGCCTTTTCTTCCCCCTTAAAGTCTTAAATGACTTTTTTTTACTTCCATGCTTTTATAAACCCGCTTTTGGAATACTTCATTTCCTTGAAAAACAATTCACTGGCGAGTCAGCATGAAAAAAAAAAATCCACTCACAATAGATATCAAAATTGCATGAGGTGATGAAACAAAAAATGATTTTCTTTGTAAACTGAAATGATGATGCATAGAGAAACCAATTATTTATAAAATGCATGGTGGAAGGTTTTATGTAGCAGAGCTAACGTGCTGTTACATATCAAGTAAGAGGGGGGTGGCAGGGGGTGGCGGTCAGGGATTTCTCTTCTTATTGCCTTAAAACGGCTCTTACTGCAAACGTTCCTTTCCATGAGGGAGAAAGAAAATGTGTCGAGAGCTGGACGAAAGAAGCAACCAAGCAAGGTTAAAAGCTCCCCTCCACTCTTCCACCCCGCCTATCCTCTCTGGATATACACAATTAAGGGAATTTCCTCCTGCAGCTACGGAGCGTCCGGTGGCCGTTTCCTCGTCACTATTAGGGCAGCCAGAGATTCTGCTTTTTCTGGCGGAGATTTCCCAACTTCTGCTGGTCCCCTGCGGGTCGCCGACTGTCGCCCTCTACCCCGGGCGAAGCCAAGTGGCTAGGAGGCTCGGAAGCCGGCCGGGGACACAGCGGCCGGGTGAGGGCGCAGGAGCGTTTCCTGCGCGAGCGCGGCCACTGGGCCCGTTTCCGGAAGGCTGATTGCATCAGGTGTGGAGCGGGGCGCCTCCTTGGCCCAACCTGGCGGCCACTGCGCCTGCGCGCGTCGCCCCGCCCCGCCCCGCCGCCGAGGGTTCCACCGCGGGTTTTCCTCTCGGTCCGCAGGAGATCGATCCGGGAGGGGTGGACGGAGATTACCGCTCTAGGACCCCGGAGAGAGGGGATGGCAGGGATGGACATCCGGGGAGCCGCGGGGAGCTAAGCCCGAGGGAATAGAGTACCTGCGGAAAGAGGGCCTGCCTGGAAGGCTGATGGTGGTCCCCTGCTGATGGGCGGAGTGGTCCTGGGCTAATTTCCTCGCTTTTTTAGACCAGGAGGACGTAGACTAGAACTAGAGAGCTTTCCGCATTTTCCCAAAGTGGGTTACACGGCAACCGTCGACTACCTGGGTGGTGCACGAACTCCATAGACAGAGACAGCCCCGGGGATGAGCACGTCCATGGATTTATAGGGAATTCTTAGCGGCAATATTGTTTTTCTTTTGCGGAAGGAGTGACATAATTGTTGGCCTCCAGATTGGTCTGAGGGAAATTGTTTATGGGAGAGGTTTGGGGGGTGTAAATGCCAGAAACTCCTATTCCGCAAGGCAGCTTTCCTCCACTATTCATTTCTTCCAACCCCATCCGAGACTGCATCAGGGTCCCATTATACACCCTTTACTACACACCTAGTAGATTTCCCTCCTAGCACTCTTCATGTTTGAAGTGACATTTTTGAGTGATTATTTAATGGATTTCTGTCCACCTCGCTGGACTAAGCTCTATGAAAGCAGGGGTCTGTGCTTTTTTATCCACTGCTATCCCTAAGCTAACTGTAAGATTTTGTGGGTCCTCAATAAATTAATGATGTTGAAGGAAAAAAGCAATGCGGGCCCCCAACCACATAGAGTCCTCTCATGAAGAATAGGGACCAGTGAGTTTGCTGTTTGAAGAAGGACTGCATTGTGGAGGTTTAGGGAAAAGGATGACTGAGGAGCAGCCATTACCTTGTAATTATTAGTCAATTACTTTTAGCATAATCCTCCTGAAGGAGATGGTAAGAAAGGCTTGTGTGTATGTGTGGAGCAGCAGTTCCCAAAGCGTGGCCTTCAGACCAGCAGCAGCACCAGCATCACCTGGGAAGTCGTTAAATGTACAGATGCTTGGGCGCATCACAGACCTGCCCATTCCGAGATTCTGTTCAGTAGTCTGACTTTCCATAAATCCTCAGGCTATTCTGATGGAGGCTCAAGTTTGACAGTCACTGCACTGGTGAAGCGCCCAATCCTAAAGATGCTTTGGGGATGTTACGCAGTGTTTGGGGGCAGAAAACTGATGGCTCCTTGGTATTCTTTCTTATCAGGATCTTGCTTGTCTGTCTGAGTTTTAATTAATATTCCTGGAGGGGAAAGGGAGATTATGCTTTGCCTCTCTTGCAGGTGTGTTCCTCCGTTGAGGTGATCTTGCTGTGATCTTCACATGGAGAAATGGTGTGTGTGCTCACGCGCCATATGCCTGGGTTTCTAGATAAGGAGGCAGAAGGAAGGAGAAGGTCTCGCCCACAAAGTTGCAGCTGGGTGGGCGTGGGCCGCTCTCCTCTGAGGACATTTTCCCGTTATAAGGGAATGCAGACGTGTGGGAGAAAAGACTAGCCAGGGATAAGGTTACCCAGCTGCCTTTTGGTGCAGACAGACACCGAGCCGCAAGGAGGGGATGCCGGGCTACATCGCGCTGGGGCTCGACGTTCTGGCCCGCGTTGTCTCCCTGCCATCTTCCCGGATGGTTAGGGGACTGTGTGAGTTCGAGAGGCCCCGAAGCCTCTGCCTGCAGGGGTCGCACGAGGCGCGCGGCCCGCCCCCGCCCCCGGCCCCCGCCCCCCGCCCCGCCTTTCTCGGGATCGGCCCCCGCCCGGTCAGGCCCCTCCAGCCTCTCCGCGCAGCCGCCGCCAAAGCCCGGAGAAGGGGAATCTCGCCGGCGCCGCTCCCTGCGCGGGACTGGCGGGGCGGCACTGGGCATGCTCAGTCGCCGGAGCCCGTCCTGGTCTCAAGTAGGAAGCTCGTGCGCTGCTCCCGCAGCTGATCCTGGCGCTCCCGGCAGGGCGAGACTGGAGCAGAGCTGCCGGGCGCCGGAGCCGAGGCGAGCGCCGCGCACTGCCGGTGAGCCCCGCTCTCGTGCTTGCTTCTGCTCTGGATCCCGGGGCGGCCCGGGAGTGCTGGGGAGAGAGCCGATCCGCAGCAGCGGCGTGGGGCGAGTGGCGGCGCGCAGCCCGGGCGGCTGCTCGTCTTCTCGCGGCCCCGAGGGCAGCGCGGCCACTGCCACTCGCCCAGCCGCAGCCACAGCATCTGCAGCGGGCGTTTGCCGCGGAGTCTCGCGTGCCCGCTCCCGCGCCGCAGGGCCGGGAGGGCTCACTCCTTGACTCCATCCCTTTGGCTTCTCGGCGCCCTCCTTCCCTCGGCAGCCGGGGCTTGGCAGGGCCTGAGGCGGGGGAGACGGGGTGAGAGGGGGTGCGCTGGGGGTGCTGCGGCGGGGAAAAAGCGAGGGTGGGCGCCGGCGGGGAAGAGCGCACACCCCCTTGCCCTGGCACCGGCCTCCGCTGTGCGGCTGGGCTCTCCCTCCACCGGCGGCAGCGCGCTCCTGCCGGGGACTTGAAGACTGGGCTGGATTCTAGGGGGTTCAGAGCCCAGCCGCTGGGAGATCAAAGGGGGAAAAGTTCATTTCCCTCTCGGAGGCAGGGAGCGTTTTAACTAGAAAATGGCTGTGCGAAGGGGACCGAAGCAGGGAAGCTGATCCTGAAATCCACTCTGCTGCCCGCCGGACAGAATGGAGGGTTGGACGCTAGAAATGACATTTGTGTGTTGAAAACACTGCTGGACGGAGGAGGGATGGAGGAGTGCCGTAGAAACAATCAAAGGTGATCGTGACATCGGCGAAGAGGGCTAGAACTGAGGGGTCAGGGGCTAAGAGTCGAAGGAGCGCGGGACCTGAATTAAAAAAAAAAAAAAAAAAATCAGAGTTGTGGCCGTTTTGTAGTCAAGTTCAGGGCAGCTTAGAGCCATGGCCGTCCCAGACTGTTTTGGATGGATTGAGTGGTTGGGGAGGGCCAAAGTCTGAGAGGAGAATAAGGTCAGTGTCAGACGCTCAAACAAGACAGGGTTCAGCTGTGATTAGAAGTCCCTCCGTCACTGGCTTTACGTTGTGCCTGATGACTTAGGCAAAATACTCAAAGGATTCTCTTAAAATGATGCCAGCAGTCGTGTCTGAATTCCAAGAAATGGGGAAACTTTGGGAGGTTGGCATTGGTTTGTCCTTTGTTTTAATATTTCACTGATTTAAAAAGCAAACAGTGGCATCCTGATCTGTTGTTCTGGATTTGGGTCTCTTGAGTCTTTGGTTTATTTTTCTTGACATGAATTTATACTTCACATCTTGTCCTCAAATGGCCGTGATCATTAAGAGTGTCTGCATTTGGGTAGCTGAGCGTTCAGGAAGGGGGGTTTCTTTAGGAACCCACATCGTGGTGTTTTCAGTTTGTAGCTTGGAGGCAATATTTGTTGAGCAGTTGTTTATGGTAACTTGCAGAGTCCTAGAAATGGCAGTTTTGAAAGGGTGGCATTTGTTAAGAGGATGAGGGACCTCGGGGTGGGGGGGTTGGTTTTGGAACGCTGAGAGAATACAGGTAGGGTACAGTGGGCTGGCAGTCAGAGCACCTGGGATAACAGACGCAGATCTCAATAGCTGTGCCTTGGTCACTGGCTAATTATATGACCTGGAAAAATCGCTCAGGGACTCCACAGGCTGGAGTTGGTCTAGATATTTGCTCAGAGCCTTTGAGAAGGAATTCTAAAGTTAAGGTCCTTTTCCAGGGAACTGGAAAGGAAAGAAATGTTTCTTTCATTGTCTCTTCAAAAGGATGTTAATACTTTTAACTAAGTAATTCACCTGTATGGAGTCAGCACAGTCCCATTTTCTGAAACTTTGATAAAGTGCTAGTGGAAAAACGCACGAGCTGAAGTTTAAAAGACTGACTTCTTACAGTTAACGGGAGTAATAAGAATCCTGACTACAAAATCATTTAGGAAAAGTCTGCTAAATAGTGGAAGAATCCACATGTACAAAGATAAAATATTTTAAATCTGTTACTCTTTTTATGTCATGTTTCAAAGTTTGATAGTTTGATGACTGTGTTTTTTTTTCCTGCCACCAGAGAAACAACAAAAATCATTTTTTTTTTCTTTTCTGTTACAGCAGGAATACAGGAAGGCTTGCCATTGTGTTGGAACAGTATTATGTTGACTATCCTGATTTCAGGATATCTAAATTTGTGTCTTAAAAGAAATGGGATGTTGTCTTTATACCTTCTTCAGTTTTAAAATATTCAGTGCCCTGTTGTAGTATAGCCCCTTACATTTTTCACGGGCACAGGACAGACTTTTAGAAAAGTATTGTAAGAATATTGTAAGATACTACTGCTTATGAGGGTGATGCTTATTTTCCTCTCCC